>NC_056748.1:935322971-935347971 GCF_019279795.1 Protopterus annectens | reverse complement strand
ATACTCGCATCTCTCAGTGGGGAAGGTGTAGGAAACAGTGGGCTGGGTGCATACATACTCGCATCTCTCAGTGGGGAGGGTGTAGAAAACAGTTGTCTGGGTGCATACCTACTCACATCTGTCAGTGGGGAGGGGGAATGAGGCTACTGGAGTATATGTCAATGTGTCACAATTCCCTGTCGAAACAAGGGATCACTGATTTAAGTGGAAGCAATAACCTCAGTGACATATCATCGCAGGGCAGGTCTATTCATGGAACGCCTATTGCGCACCTCAACAGATGATGTTCCTAGCATGTAAGGAAACTTCAGGTCCCACCTTACTACTCCAACCAGCTTCAGTTGGCAGAAAGCAGCATTGATGACACTGCAGTCTGCTTTCGTTCACCACCTACCAACTTCAGTGACACAGCTACCTGCTCTGCAGGTATGGGGGAATGTCCAGGTAAGCAAAATGAAAGCAGAAAAGCATCAACTGAGGGAGAAGAAAGGACTGGTCTGCAGAGACCCCTGAAGTAGCCATTACCCATGTTAGGTTAAAAAAGTGTTTTGCTTTCAGTGTTTAAACACTGGTGCTGATAACACAAGACCTTAAAACAAATCCACACTCTGGCTGCTTCTGAACTGGGCTTCATTTTTTTAGTATCACAGAACAAGTAAACACATACGTCTTTCTATGGTGTTACTTCTGTCGCTATCAGAAATTCAGTTAATTTAATGAAATGGCATTTGACTTCAGTACAGTTTACTAAAAAGGTATACAATTTATTGCTGGAGGCTTCTGGCTGTAGATTTTTTTGTACTCCGTGTTTGTCTTATTTTATATTATCTTTTTTATAAGGTGGCTATACCAACTGAGAGGGGGCTTGACACCAGTCAGGATAAGTACTAAATTAATAACGTAAATATAAAGATTTATTTTTTTTAAACTGAGTTATGCTATGGGAGTCTTTTTTTCTATTTTCAAGGAGCTGATCTGAATAATCAAGGATGAGTTTTAATGGAAAGACAGTTTGAATATGAAGAAAATAACCCCAGATTATACTACATCCTTATATTTTTTTATTCCTTTTAACTAATTGTTAAATGTGCTAAACCCACCATGAACAACTGCCTATTCCAGGCATGACAAAGGACCTCAAGTGTGGTGTAACGACTTGCTCAATGTCATATACTACTCAAGTAAAAATACAAGGATTCGAACGTCGGGCCACAGGAAGAAGCTTATTAACCTTCTCTCCTATTCCAAACCCTCAGTTCTATACTGCTACACCAGTAATAAATTACATGAAACATATCAACTCACTCAAGCCTACAACTCCTTTTGTATGCTTCCAGTTCGCACTCATAGCTCCTTATGGCTTCAAGAACTTTTATTTGGTCTGGCTTCTTTAAGTGACTTACCAGTTACCAATAGACAGTATTAGAAATGGCAAGGAGCAACTACCAAAATGACACAGAATGTTAGTCTAGGATGTCTTGCAGTGGACAAGTTCATCTTTGTCGGACACTTATTAATATTTTCATATCTGTGTTCACATTTTCAGAACAGAGACACCTGCATGTTATTAAGGTGTATAGTGTGAAACACCAATGTGGGAGACAGGACAATCCACTGTTAATGCTTGTTTACATCACACTATTCTGGAAATATTGCTAGTTGCTTGTTAATTATGAAAATGAGCAATATTACCATTATGTACTAAATACTTCAAAAATCAAGTGACTTACAGACTGTTGCATGACATCAGATAAAACCACAGATGCTGCTGAAAAAAACTTTAACATTTACATTGTAAGTTGTACATCTTGAGATATCCAGTATTTATTGTGCTAATTATGCACATTAAGGGTATGGTTTCATAATTCTGTAAACACCCCAGTAAACAAACTTACAGAGGATTTTCTTGTTGTCATGTGAAAGCTTATGTATGTTTAACAAAAAACATTTTAACAATATGTGTCTAGTTTGTACAGTTTTAAGATATTAAATTTTGTGAAAGGTTAGAAAAATATAACTTGGGGTTTGTGTGCATTATAATATATTAAAGCATTTATGGAAAAGACTATGAATGCACTTACTATTATCACTATAAACAACATTTCTTACTGATAACATAGCTATTTGTAAAGTTTTAATAGCTTTTATTACTCACATAGTAATTACAGTTGTTTATTTTTCAGAAAATGCTCTGGAAGTCTGTAAGCTGCAGAGGAGAGACATTCTATACCACTTAGGTATTAACGAGTCAGTATCGAAACTCTTCCAACAAACATTTCTTGCAAACTACTCCATGAACATCTTGACTTTAAGACAAGCTGTTAAACATTTTCTAGGAAGTACAGGGTACACCTGCTCACCAACAAACCCAGCCCTCCCCCTTTTGATCACACCCTTTGTTCCTGGACTGAAAAGGACTGGATAAAGAGAAGTCTTCATCCAAGTGGCAATGAGGATATTTTTTCTCTCTCTTTATGACCCTAATCCATCCACTGGAGGCTAATGTGTTTACTTGCAGACATGAGGGCACTGGTATTGTTCCCCTGTGTTTGTAAGTTTTTCTACACATACACATGTCCTCAGTTCATGCTCCCATGCATTGCAGCCTTTGGTATGTGTCAGCACTTGCTCCAACCATCCTTCACCAGTTCCTCCAACAACCAGTTTGCTGTTTAATCACAGGTGAACTAATGCTCAACATTAGAATGCCCTTAACTGCAGCATTACTGCAAAGATAACAAGACAGGTGAGATGAAAAAGAATGGAAAATAAATGTAACTTATCAACAAAGTGCAACAAGAAATGAAAGTTACTGTAAGTACACAACTTTCATATCCAATGTTGTCTGTTTTTATCAGATTCAACCTTTGGGACAGATTTCTAAGCTACTAAAACACCTGGGTTGCATCAAGGAAGTATATTCCTGAGAATAGTGGAGCCAAAGGATGTATGTGATCTGGATTACACATCCAGCTTGTGGTGAGAGACAAACGTGTGAACAGCTGACAAAGTTGCTGCAGCACAAACTTCCTTGGAATCATCTCCACCACATGAGGATCCTTCCATGCCCACTGAGCCACCATATCTATGAAGGCATCCATGGGCAACAATACCCAAGAAGTAGAAGAGGCAGCCCCAAAAACATGGAGGAACACAGACTCCTCAGGGGAGGGTGTACGGTGAACCAACCCCCTCACACTTTCATCAGTTAAAGAATATCGCCAAAAGTGACATCTTCCAGAGGGGAATGTGGGGACTTTTCATCATTCAAGTCTGTGTCTTCTGTGACCGACTCCAAGAAGAGTCCACATGTCTCCTTTTACACATCTATTTCCTACAAACTTGCCTCATTTGGGCTTCCAGGGAAGGGTGAGAATCAGACTGGGAACTCGTGTGGTGAGTGCCCAAAGGCTAAGAGAGACCGACTGCCTCCTTTGTATTTATCTCCATACCTTCTAGGGTTTTCTGCGTGTGAAGACATTTTTACTTCGATAGTGGCAACAGCATGTGATAAATCTTGATCTGTTTTGATAGTGTGCATTACTTTTATTATGTCAAAGTATTTTTAATGATCTGCTTGTTCCCTTTCCTATATTCTTCTAACAGCAATGCTTCTTGTCTTAATTACTTTACAGTTTTCTCTATTTGTTGTGTTCACAGTAGCATTTCACTTGCTCCCTTCTCCGTTGTTACTCTGCATTTTTATGGCAACACTATCGGTTATTATTTTAGCTACAAAGTAATATATTCTATTTATTTCTGTTATATGAAACACAGTTCTTTTAACAGTCATGATTACTGTGTAAAACTATTTTACCAATCTTCTAACATTTTGGATCTTATTTACCTTCTAATAAGACATTTCCTTTATCTTAATATGTCTATCCATCCCATTTAAAACAGGCAGTTGTCCCCTTAAACCATTTTCTTCTGGATTGAGAGCAGCATCTTTGCTCTCTTTACTATGAGAAATCTACAGAAAGTTGCAGAGAAGCTTTCTGTAACATTTCATCTTCAGATGCACCCTTCTTCAGTCACTGCTCCTTCATATTAGAACCCTTTGATGCATCACTCCTCAACATTACCTGCGTCATAGTTGCCTCCGTTTCCTGATCCTTCCCTTGCTGTGCAGCTTCAACTGCACTTTCATACTGGTCTCCTACAGAAGGCTCCATATCATCATCGTGTTGCAAATCTTCTTCAGATGCCTCCTGCTCCACCAGTTGTTCCATAAACTGGGTACTTACAATTCCATCATGCTGTTACATTGCCTGTGCTGGATTCTACACATTAAATTCTTCTCTAATTTTCTATTTGTTTAACTTCTACCTTACGAATCTTTTCTACAGTTTCCCTTTGTTTTTTTTATTTTTGGTATTGTGAAATGTTCCATATTCAGATGCCTCTACATACATTTCTCTACAAATATTTTTGGAGTTGCTTTTTTGTATTCATTAATTTGACTTTCTGCTTTGCATAAATATTACACTATACCAGATCTTTCTTTCTCATGTCTGCGTTTTTTTTTTTTTTTTTAAATATCTTAATCTCTGGGTTTTATTCTTTGTATTTTCGCACATCCTCTGTTGCCTCTTTTCCACGCCCAAAGTTCCTTTGTTTATATAATGTTTTTCATAAATCTGTTGTATTGAAGAATGCAATGTTTTTACAGATCTTTATCTGGAAATTCAAGGAGCCGCGGTGGTGCAGTGGTAGCGTTGTTTCCTCACAGCAAGAGGTTCTCCCATTTGATTCTTGGCTGGAGTTCGGGGAGTGCCTTCTGTATGGAGTCTGCATGTCCTCCCCGCGGTTGGGTGGGCATTCGAAAGACATGCGTAAATGGGCTGTGCCTTCATTGAAGGTTGAACGTCATGCTGGCACCTCGGCGTTCGTCAAAATCTACTGCCAATCATTAGTGGACCGGAGTTCCGCTGTGGCGACCCCTAACCGGGATAAGCCGAAAGACAACATCTAGAAATTCAAGACTTCTTGTGTAATAGTAACAAGTTCTTCCTCATCTCAATAGCCCACTTTGTCATCTTTAGATGTCTTTTTTGGCCCATCAGTTTGAGGTTTTTTTTTTTGTGGATTACTACTTTCTACAACAGGGGGGGTCATCCCCCCCCAAGTCTTGCCTAACCCTGTTGTAGGAATGTTTCTGTGACCTGAGAATTCTACACTATTTTTTTTTTTTTTAAACAGTCCTGGCGACAGTGCGCACACCAGTACTGGGCTCTTTTTATGCTGGAACCTGTGCACCAAGATGATTTTTTTTTCATTTAATCTACCTTTCGCTATGTTATATAAAATATTAATGTTATCTTGCTTTGATTTTGTAAAAACAGGGTCCACCACGTGAAGGTGCTCACCAAGACTTGAAAATGAATTCAGTTCCAGCAACACTACTCTCCTTTTCTTGCTGATTCCATGTCTCCAGTCAAACCCCCTATATTCCACCCTCATATTCACAGAAATAAGCAGAGGCCACAGTATATTTGGAATACAACCTAAAGGACTGATTCAAATCTTAGAAGTTGCCTACATTTGAGGATGTACTTGACACTGGTATAGCTGAAGTAGTGTAACTCCTGGGACATGCGCTGCCTCCTGAATAACTATGACATACCTATCTGGAAACTAGTGGCAACACAATGTTGGCAATAAAGTCTGACTACAAAAGGTAGCCATGAGTGCTTTAACTTTTCTGAAACAGGAAGACATTTATAGAAAATCATTTAAGAACCCCTGCCTTTTTTCCCCTTGTGCTACATACATAGCCTGCATGAAATTTAATAATTTAGGGTACCACAGGGGCCATCACACACAACTGGGCCTTGACATCCTTGCAGAAGAAATCCTCATGGAAATGTCCATATTAAAATCAATTAAGTGATTTTTTTTTTTTTAATTGTGACATTATTACTTATCTCTTTCTCTCTTTAAAGACTGGAGGACAAGGCAGAGAAGGTGAGTGCTAATAGGCGATGTCTGATTCACCCACCTAGAATACAGGATTCGGGATGTCTCTGCTACAGATATGACCATGGCGTAAGTCAAAGGCTAGGCCTGGCTATGCAAATGATAACTGGGCCAAGCTACACCCAGACAGCATAAACATGGAAAGTATGGTAATGCAGTGGAACAGCATCTCATAGGTTCATCGGTAAATACTAGGCAATTAAATTCTAATGATAGGAACTAGCAGGGGAGGATGGCTGTGCCCATTCTAAGGAGGGAGGAGCCAGCCATACATTGCCACAACCCCTTGGAAGAAGGCAGGTGATGCAAAGGTATGGCCTGGATGTAGGCATTACGTTCACCAAGACACCACCTGGAGGCAGCCCTTCAATGAAGGCTTAAGGTAACTCACAAGGGGAAGGCACTGTGGATGTCTTCAATAATGCACATTTCCCTGCCAACAGATGGGGTCAGCCCATTACAAATGTCCTCACTGCTGGGATGACAGCAAAGACATAAAGCACCCTTAAGGCTGTCTGAATGACAGCCCCCTCCAGTCAGCCCTCACCGTGATCCAGGGAGAAATTCTTAGGTAAGGGAACAAATGGGCCATGTTCAACTGAGGGGAGTGGCTTGAGGGTCACAGGGGCAAAAATCACATAGAGAAAGGTGGCAGATATTGGTTCATAGGTAAGTACTAGGCTATCTGCCCGAGGGCATTTATAAGCCTAGCCAGAGTGTGTCGGCTTTCGCCGCCCCATTGATTAATTAACTGATCCTCTGTCAAGCAGAGCCAATGAAGTGACCCCAGGGGTGTATATTCTGTTACCCATCCACTCGTCAAGGTTTCCCTTGAAGAGTGTTAGTGAGGGGCTCTGCCTAATGTAATTTGGAATTTTGTTCCAAATCATGGGGAGTCTCTGTGACAGGAATCTATCCCTCCAGCACGTTTTATTTGTTGTTGTGGCAAGGTTTAGCTCACTAAAGCGCTTGGCTCGCAGTGACTTGGATTTCTTTAGGTGGAGCATGTCCATCAATTCTGAGTTGGACATGGCTTTGTAAGTCAGGCAGAGATCACCTCTGAGTAAGCGATATGCCACTGAGTACAGCCAGAGTTTTTTTTCAGTCGGGCTGCATAGGACATATGTTTGAGGCCAGTAATCCTCTTGGTGAAATACTTTTGTGGTCTTTCCAGCTGTTGGAAGTGTCTTGTGAGGTACATCCCAAATGGGGTATTGTACTCTTATGATGGGTCTAATGAGTGATGAGTACAGGAGCACTATAACCTCTCTATTTCTAGATACGAACCCTTTAGTAATTAGATGGGCCACATAGAAGGATTTCCTAACTACTTTGGCAATATGACGTCAAAGGAGAGATTACTATCTTCCTGGGTCCCCAGATCTCTTATTACCTCTTCTGTATTAAGGGGGCTGCCACCCATGTGGTAATTCATGGGTGTTTTGTTTTTTCTCAAATGCATTTTTTGGCATTTAGCTTGTGGCCATGACTTTTTACACCAGGTGTCTGTCTCAGTAAGGCCCTTTTGGATGATGTCCATGTCAGCCGGAGAGTCAATTATGGCTTCCTGTTTGCAGTCATCGGCGAACTTGGTTAACCATAGACCTCCCGTGTTTGCCTGTACTTCTGAGAAGTATATGCTGAACAGTAAGGGTCCCAGGACTGAGCCTTGCGGGACACCACTTGTGACTGGTTTAGAGTCGGACATGGAGCCCACTATTCTTACAGTGAGAGTTCTGTCTAAGCCAGTTGGCAACCCATCTCGTGATGTAGGGGTTTATGTTCAGGCTGGTGAGTTTTTCTGTAATACCCGAGTGGGGAATGGTGTCGTAAGCCTTGGTGAGGTCAAGGTAGGCTGTGTGAACCACCTTTCCCTCGTCTATGGCCTTGGTGACTGTCTCAAAGAAGTCAACCAGGTTTAGTAGGCATGATCTGCCCTTAAAGCTGAACTGGGTCGGGTCAAGTGTCTGGAGGTTCTCAATGTCTTTGTTAATGAATTCCATGATGATGTGTCTCAGTCATCTGAGAAGGTCATGTGTTTAAAAACAAAAACAGGAAAACCAGTACACAGAGGAATGCACGAAACAGACAATGCAATCAAGTTCAGAAAAAGTTGAGAGAGGCATTCACGTTACATACAATGCAACTGTGAATTTAAAAACAGTGGGAAGAGGCAGGTATGTTACACAAGATGCAATTAAAATAAGGAAAGGGGTATGGAATGGTGGTTAACTAAGAATGACAACTTGTACAACAGAAATATATCATAGTTGAAGTGATTTTGATCTGCCATTGTAATATATTTCAATGCCATTTTCAGCTTTCTGAGGAATTACACTTATAACCTACTGTCTCTGAAACTACACTGAGGCACAAACTTCTAACCAGATTCTGAGGACAGAGCTCAAAAAAATGAAGAAAGCATTATAAAACCAGACCTCAGTAATGGCACATCAAGCTCAACTCATTACAGCCGACTGATGCCTTCAGGTGCATCTGCTAACTCCTGACGCCTCTAGGCGTCAAATATTGCTTGTTTGTATTTGCATTAATAATTCGAAAATCATGCTATGTACAATGTTTTAAAAGATTTCGTCTGAAAATTTACAGAATGGCAAACTCAACTGCATTAATATTTGACTTCTATCTAGTGCAGGTAAAGAAATCCTTTTTTTATGATATTAATTTATATAGATACAATTTTCACAATTTTCTAAATATCTCAACAACAAGTAACACAGACAGAACACCTTAGCCTCACATGAAAGCTCTCAGCTAAACGAATAAAATGCTGCTGACAGTATGTATGTAACTTGAGTGGTTGCGGAGAGGTTGTTTACAAAATATTACAAATGTAATAGTTGCTGTGTTTACTGACTTATAAAATGAACTTAAGACCTAGAACCTAAAGAATACTACCACTATAACATAGTTTGTGCTGAAGAGTTTGCCATTTATACTTCTTTCAATAACTATGGTTCCAGAGATATGAACATTTGTTTGAAAATGTGAGGACATAATTTGATTCTGTCAAAAGGCTTAGGCTCCGCCCATTGGAAGTTACAGTGCAAACTTCCTGAGCTCCATTGGAGTGGCTTCTGGTGGCGGCCTTCTTTATTCTGTTACTAGTAACCTTTAATGATTTGGCATAGCATTATGTTAAATCCTGATATACTGGAGACCAAGGTACAAACACAACTACATACTCTGTTTTCAACAACTACAAAATACAAACTACACTACTTCTGAATGCAATCTGTGATGTCAAAACTTGTGTCAGAATATAAATGGGTGGTTCTCATCCTTTCTACTTAATGCCTCTGAACAACCTAAAGCACATCTATTCCTTTCGAAGGACTGGGACTCGGTCTACTCAAATTTTGGAGAATCATCTTGCAAAGGCTCAGTATGAGTAAAAAAAACTGCAAGCACAAAGAATCAGTTAACTTACTTATTAAACTTTCTATGTGGATCTCTTAAGTACTACTTTAGACCACAGATTTTTATATGTCTTGGAAGTGTGATAAAACTTCTGTAGAAAGAAACCATAGTAACCACCAAGAAAATTCCTCTGTGATCTTTCCTGGGTTCACAGAGTAAGAGTGAGAACACCTAATTAGATGAAGAAGTTTCTCGGGCAGTAATGAAGCTATAATGCAATACAAATTAACTCTTTTATGACTAGAATAGGCAAACACTTTTTAATGGCATACTACACTTACTCCAAAAATGTGCGCACCAGCTAAGTGACACCTGACATTAGCACAATGCACTAGTAACAGAAAAGACAGACCAGCAGCCACTGTTTTAGTATTTTCACTAAATTCACTGTTCACTGTAGAACACTCCATTTCACTTTTCTTTATTCATCTACATCTAAGGTACACGCACTGTTTTCACTAACCATGTCAGAAATAAGGTTAATTCAATGAGGGGCTACAGCCAATATGAAAAAAAATAACAGCAGCTTTACAGCGATTTAACTAAAGTTACAAAGCATACATGCTTATAAGGGCTTTGCTGCAATGACTACGAAATTTGTCTAATGTAAATGAATGCAAAAACAAAGTACATTTTTTAAAGTGAACTTTTGTGTGATCCTCAAGACCGTTCTTCTTGGGAACAGAGAAGCATACTCCATTAATACCTTTCCTTCTTCAAGCTACCCATTGGAAAAGTTGATAAAACAGCTGGTATCAAAACTAAGCTGCTTTACCATGACAGCCCAAAGCAATGTTTCACTTTTCCAGACATTTACTCACTTCACAAATGAAAATAATGCCCTTGTTCTACAGATTTAGATTAATGCCATAACGGGAAAAGTTTTTGCATCTGAACTTATTTGGTGCCTTCAAAGCTAAATGCAAATTTAACTACTTCCTAAACTCTAAACATAACACAGGGCAAGGGGAAAAATATCATTAGGGGGTGGGGGACTAAACTGCTACACTACCTCTTTAAATAAAGCATCTGGTTCCTGAACAAATGGCGAACATTTCTTGTTCAGGTCATAATATAACACAAATTAAACTGCAAAATGCCTGGGGCTACTTTAGGGTGCTGGTAGATATAAAGGACTTCTGGAATACCAGAATCTACATGAAACTGTTCTTTGTTTAATGCTGTCTGACAAAGGCATCTGCAAGAGCTTCAGCAAATACAACATGGCACAAATTTACAGCGCACAATGCACTCCGACATTATTACAATGGCCTGAAAGCATTGTGATAACATAATTTTTAAATTGGTTCCCTGTTCCATTTGGTAGAATTATATTCCCCAGGAATCTACCTTGTGTCATTCAGAACAATATGGAATACAAGGTGCCTGATTTCCAATGACTGTATCTTTGATCTTCGGAATTACTAGTAAGAATGTGTACTAAGAACATGGAAAATGTGAGGGACTGGGGGTTACAGCCCACCTCCAGATAACAGGATGCCATAAGAAAAGCCTCCATTGAAAAATGCTTTAAAGAGGCAACAACAGGTTTCAGAATTTGTTGTGCTTTTTGATGCCTTTCTCGTTTAAGTTTTAATGTCACACCTTTCTGCATTAGGTTTTACACTTCCATTAGGAAGCCTCAAATGCCTGTCCTAACTCGTGATGCAATAATCTTGGACAATGCTACTGAGCCATACTGCAAAATCATAAACTAATCAGAATGCATTTGTGATTCAGGGTGATTAACTAGGATGTAAAGTAGTTGACATGCATGCCACTTATGAAAATGACAAATGGTTTTGGAAGGTGGATTACTTTTTACCTTACGGCTTATCTCTTGTCCACAGACATTCCAGACTACAATGTGACTGCCTTTCTAATGAGACTAACTACTCGAGTGCTAGTACCCAAGTAACTAGCCAGGTCAGTGATCTATGGAGTTTCCATGTGCGTACAGTAATTGCTCCCCATTTACACATAAACATGCAACTGTCTCTTATACTTTATTTATTTATTTTTTTAAACTGTCTCAAATTCTCGCATCAGGGTTGCTAGCTATGGTTCGCTTGTAGGCCTCAACTAGGAAGCACACAAGAATTTTAAGTGCTGCCTTGCTTAATTCATCAACATCAACATCTGGCTTTCCACTATTAGTGAATACAATACCTTCCAACACAGTGCACTTACAAATTAAAAAAAAAGACAGAATGGAGATAATGCAAAAGTTAACAGCCAGTGTTTAAATTCTGTAAGAAAAGGGAATTAGGCACATCTTGGTGTATGGGATAAGGAAATCATATGCTATCCAGGTGTAACAAGCTCAAAAGTAGTAACAGTTAACATTAACCTGCATAAGGAAATACTGACTTTCAGAGTTAACACTTCAAGCAGGTGGAGTGGTCAAGATCATACTGCCATCAGCTTTCACTCATCTGGGCATAACACTATGGGTTGGCATAATGGTTAAAGTTTTTACCTTATAAACACAAGGTGAAAGGTTTGATTCTCACATGGGATAATTGGCTAGGCTTAAAATGGCCCACAAGGGCAGTTAGCCTAGTAGTAATCTATGAACCTATGAAAGTGTGGCATTTGAGGCTAGATACATACACCTAACCTAGCACTGCTATTTTATTATTTATTTTTTTATTTATTTAACATTTGTTAACCGGGAAAGTCCGACTTGGAACAAAGCTAATTTTCAGCAGAGGCCCGGGGAGAAATGCTCCAGATGCATGTCTCTGTAATGTGGGAGGAAACCGGAGCACCCGGAGGAAACCCACATAAATGCAGGGAGGACATGCAGATTCCACACAGAAGGCACCCCAGCTGAGAATCGAACCAGAGAACCTCTTGCTGTGAGGCGGCAATTTTACCACTGCTCAGTCATCATCATATCATTCAGCATCTGCGCTCTCTAACACAAAGCATGAAAAAAGGTAAGCCCCACTCTAACTACTACTACTACTGTGTCTTTGTCAGAAAGCTCTTACCAAGAAATGCAGGGTCAGAATTAGGAAAAATGGGTAATGTAGACCTAGGAGAATGAGGGATACAAGTGGTGATAGGAACTATCCTCATAAATAGCTTGAAGAATGTATGTTCACTGTTCACACAGTAAAATGTACAAACTCATGTACAAGTGATATAAATCAGGAAGCAAAAGATAAGAACAAGATGTAAAGAACCATTTAACTACAAAAGAAAGGCTACAGTCATAGCTCAAGATCTTACATTTGCAGCCAAACACAAACAGTAAATAAGGGACAGTAAAAAAAGAAAACAAACAACAAAATAATTTCAGAGGTGGGCAGATAACATCATCTTAATGAAAGCCTCAGGAAAAGATTAGCAAGCATGTTGTTAAAAAAAGAAGGTGACAAAATGACACCAAGTTTATCACAATTAGGTAAGTAGCACTAGAAAATACTTTGTTTCCACTAAGAACTCAAAATAAGATCAAGGGATATTTATTGATAAGTTGGGACAATGGATACTGCTACAGATGCAAGGAGCTACCAAGAGGCAGTATGGTCACAGAAATGAATGCCAGGATTAAAAGTAAAAAAAAAAAAAAATCACAAGAGGATTAAGGGGCCGTCAACAACTCTGAACAAAAAAGATTAAAAAGTGTGGTCAGATATTTAAATACTGTCATGCCAATGAGGGACTACAGCTAAATCAGGAAAGAAATCTCTCAGTAGACTAGGCAAATAAAATAGTCAAAGCAATGATAATATGTTCTATTTTATCCTTCTGTTATCACCTACCATTAATAATCAAAAAATCTGTAATCTCAAAGCAATTCCTACAGAGACTGAAATAATCATAACTGTGATCTGAAAAAAAAAAACCTTCAGCTATGTCATGCATTTACTGGACCTATTGACAAAATGGTTAAGCTTTTCGCCTCCCATTCACAAGGTAAAAGGTTCAATCATGAACTCCAGCCTGTATTGAGTTTGCACATTCTCCTTGTGTCTCAGTAAGGTTCCTCCTACCTCCAAAAATACATGCTTACTGTTTCTATCTCAAACTTACCCAAGAATGGATGTGTAGGCAGCAGCGCAGGCTCTACATGGTACCCCGCAGGGGGTAAAAAGAGTTGCAAAAAACATCTGCTTTGGGCATCTACTGTGGTGCACAGCCTCTACAAAATATAACACTTAGAATGCATGCCATGGTAGGGCTAGCCACAAAACTGTGTAACATATGGCTCAAGTGGTTTGTTTGTTCGTGATGACCAATATTGCCAAATGGACAAGGCCATTTGCTGGTGACAAGTAGGTTAAGTACCCAAGTCTACTCCAACCACTAGGGACCTGTGCTAATGGTGGGAGACGTGTATGGGCCACTATTGGCCAGTGTGAACCTGCCATAAAGCCCTACAGTCCTGGGTCAATAAGCTATTGGTTGGTCAGTGTCCAGTTGTCCAACTTGGGTTATCTGGGATAGCTTTGTTGAGCAAAAGATAGACGTAAATCCAATCAACCTGCAAAGAACTAAGAATTGCTACACTCAATGTAGGTTCACTGACAGGATGCAGCTTGAAAATGGATGACTTAATGGTAAGGAGGTTGGAATCCAATGTATCCAGAGACAAGATGGAAGTGCTGTGTAGCAAAGCCACTTGGCTTGGATTCCAGAGTCTACTTTTCATGAGGACTGACTACAACTAGTGTGGGAACTTTGAAGGAGAAGCTTCAAAAGACAGTAAGGGATGTCATCAGAATTAGTGACAGACTCATGGCAAACAGACTCCACTGTAATAAGGCATTATTCATAATCTCAGCCTATGCCGCACAGCAGGGTAGTGACAATGAAAAAAAAAGTGCATTCAGACAGCAGTTGTAGGACCTACAAGATAAAGCAGGGCAGCATGAGTTTGTGCTGATAATCGGTGACCCGAAGGCACATAGCGGGGACACATAGAAGAGGATGTGAGGACAGCCTTCTTTCACATGGGTGGGGCAACAGGAATAAAGAAGACACCATTCTTGACTATAATGTGGCAAATAGCTTGACAAAGACAAACACATTCAGCAAGACAGACAGTCCCACGATCACATACAACAGTAGCCAATATGCAACTCGGGTAGACTTCCTTCTAATAGGGAAAAGGCAGTGGGGTATAATCACTGACTGCAAAGTCATCCCCAATGGAACAGTCAGCCCACAGCTTAACCCACTGGTTGCCATAATCAGCTACAAACATTGGTCAGAAAAGGTGCTGAGGTCAACAGAGACCAGGCTGAAAACTGGAAATTGACTGGAGAGAGCACATCAATTCAAGGAATTACTCAGGGCTCTAGCACCTAAACAGGAGGAAATAGGTGGAGTTGAAGAATGGCAGCACATCAAAACAGCACATGGGAGGACTACTGAGGAGATAAGTGTCCAAGGCCGTTATAGAAATAAGGTACATAAGAAAAGATGGAGGTGGAATGCAGAAGTCCAGAAAGTCTTCAAAAGAAAGGAGTGAAGGAAAAAGGAGGGTACAGAAATGAATGACTGAGCTAGGAAGGAATACCAGCTGGCTAAAAAAGAGGCTAACAGAAGAGCTGCAATAGCAAAGAACAAGCCATCAGCTTCTGGAAAGTTACTCAGTAAATGGCAGAAAAAAATATCAGTTTACAATGCAAAGATGGAAAGATAAAAAGATAATCAAAACACCCTTCATACAAGATGCCAGCAACAACCTGCTCACCAGTCCACATGACATCAAAGGCAGACAGGAGTACTTCCAGCAACTTCTTAAAACCCTACAGAAGCTGTAATGCCCCAGACACTGCCTATGATGAAAGAAAAGGAGAAGCCCACCACAGAAAAAGAAGAGCACTAAGGAAATGGACAATAAAGTAACGGAAAGCAGCAGGCGCAGATAAGGTCACAGCAGATATGAATAAAGATACTGAGCAAGGTAAGCGAGAAAAAAGAAGTTATGTACTCACCATAACGTTCCATCTGAGTAGGTAACTTCATTTGTCAGCAACCTGTGGGTATCGGATCTGATTCGGATCCGAGCCGGCAGCTTTCCTAGCCAAAGACCCCAGCTCCAAGCTCCTCCCCCTACCCATAATACCCTGCTACCTCCCTCTAGTCCTCAGATCAAGTTTGCCATAGTATCACAGAATACTACAATAACAAAAGGACAAACCACCTGAACATCCTAACCTGATGTCATCTGGGAAGTGGAAAACAATAATCCTATAAGGACGAACTACAGGTCAGGGGGATGGAGGGAGGGTTGGTTGCTGACAAATGAAGTTACCTACTCTGATGGAACGTTATGGTGAGTACATAACTTCTTTATCTGAAGTAGTTAACTTCATTTGATCAGCAACCTGTGGGACAGAGTCCCCAGCTACCAACAACTTGGGTGGTCCTCATGGAAGGATATTCCGGAGCACTGCAGAGCCAAAAGATGCGCGTCCTCTGGATATTAGATCCAATTTATAATGTGTAATAAAAGTATGAGAGGAAGCCCAAGTAGCTGCTGAACAAATGTCATCCAGAGAGACCCTCGACCAGAAGGCAGCAGAAGTAGCCACAGAACGGGTAGAGTGAACTCAAACCCTCAGGGGCTCAGGTCGACCAGAGCTTCTGTATGCGAGAAGGATGCATTGGGAAATCCATCTAGCTAAGATTACTTTAGTCACTGGCTTACGCAGACAGGACTTGGCAAATGAAACAAAGAGTTGATCTGATTTTCGAAAACCAGCTGTTCTGTTCAAGTAAAATCGCAACTGTCTATGTACATACAGACAATGAAGTCTATACTCTCCTTTGTTCTGATAATTAGGAAAGAAGACAGGTAGATTGATGGATTGGTTGATGTTGGCTTCGGAAGCCACTTTAGGCAGAAAGGAGGGATTAGTCCTGAGGGAAACCCTGTCTTTATGAAAGATGATGTATGGAGGCTTACTGCAAAGAGCGTGAAGCTCCGATATCCTTCTAATGAGGTAATAGCAATCAGGAAGGCAGTTTTCCAATATACATATTTAAGTCGAACGAAGCTGCAAGCTCAAAGGGGGGGGGGGGGGCCAGTCAGAGCCTGGTTAAATTCCATGGAGGACTGCATCTTTAACAGGGGGTCTTAACAGGAAAGTTCCTTTCAGGAAGGTTTTGCAAATCTTAGAGGAAGCTAGGGGGCCAAAATTGTTTCCAACATGGAAGTGGGAAATAGCTGCCAATTGAACTTTAGCAGTAGAAGAACTAGCCCCTTGATGAAAACATGGGATAGAAAATCGAGGACTGCTGGGATAGGAGCCGTAAAAGGATCCAAATTCCTATGCTCCACTCAGATAGAGAAACTCTTCCATTTACTCTTGTAGATTTTCCTGGTAGAAGGCTTATGAGCGGCCACCAGGATGGCCTTAACTGAGGATGAGATACCGGGAGTCCTAGCCATTAATGGAACTGGATCAACCAAGCCGAAAGCTTGAGGTTGTCCAGGTTGGGGGGTTTCAATCCCAAGGGATGAGAAATCAGATCCAGAATGGGATCTTACATCCAGGCAGGATGCACTAGATGAGACCGTAGGCATGGGTACCAGGTTTGACGAGGCCAGAATGGGGCTATGAGGATAATTCTGCTCCCCAACCGACGAGCTTTCTGCAAGAATTTTGTCATCAACGGAAGAGGAGGATAAGCATAAAGAAGACCGGATGGCCAAGCATGAACCAGAGCATCTCTGGGGGCTTCCCCTGGTGGGGGAATTAGAGCAAAGAACTCGCTGCACTTTGTGTTCGAAGGCGACACGAACAGATCGCAGCAAGGTTGACCCCATCTGAGGAAGATCTGTTCCGCTACTAAGGGGTTCAGTGACCACTCGTAAGGTGAAAGGATAGTTCGACTCAACCTGTCTGCTAGAATGTTTGACCGACCTGATATGTGCATTGCTATGAGAAAGCGGTTGTTGGATACTACCCATTCCCACACTCTCATGGCCTCTCGGCAAAGTGGGTAAGATCTGGTTCCCCCCTGCTTGTTGATGTACCAGACTACTGACATGTTGTCTGTTTGAATTGCAATAGTCCCAGGAGGAAGAAGGGAATGGAGAGCCTGCAATGCTAGAAGCACCGCCCTCATCTTCAGGACACTGATATGCAAAAAGGTCTCTGTGTGAGTCCACGTGCCTTGGACGGATCTGCCCATGCAATGCCCCCCCCACCCGAGGAGAGTGATTTGGGGTGGGGACATGGAGAAGGGGCGCCCTTCCTGGAGGTCCCTGGAATGGAGCCACCAAAGTAGAGATTCCCTGCAAACCCTGCTGAGGGGAATAGGTGCAGACAGGGGATGACATAGGATGGACCACTGGACCTTTAAGGTCTATTGGAGGATTCTCATATTCAGACGTGCGATCGGTGACAGGTTGATGGCAGCTGCCATGGACCCCAGGGCCCTCAGGACTAATTCCGCTGGAGGGGCAGATGATTGTAGAAGAGCCAAAATGTGAAGGTTTAGGTTGCGGAGTCTGTCCGCCGTCAGAAAGACTTTGGACTGAATTGTGTCTATAATGGCCCCTATGAAATCCAAGATCTGAGTAGGCTGAAGGGAGGATTTCTCGTGGTTGATCGTGATCCCTAGATGGTGGGCTAGATGTAAGTCGTAGTCCCAGGCTGAACATAGTAGATGCCTGGTGGGGGTGGTTAGGAGCCAGTCATCCAGGTAAGGAAAGACCTGTATTCCCTGAAGCCTCAAGTGGGCCCCTACAACTGCCATGACCTTGGTGAACACCCTGGGGGCTGTGGTGAGACTGAAGAGTAGGACCCTGAACTGATAACGGCTGGCTCCCAGC
The DNA here is from genome assembly GCF_019279795.1 of Protopterus annectens. Lineage (NCBI taxonomy): Eukaryota > Metazoa > Chordata > Ceratodontiformes > Protopteridae > Protopterus > Protopterus annectens. Next base: position 935,329,748 of record NC_056748.1, on the reverse strand, counting down.
CAAAAGCGGAGAAACCTCCTGGATCGCCTGTCCATTAGAATGTGGTAGTACGCATCCTTGAGGTCTATCGAGCACATCCAGTCATTCTCCTGTAAAAGTGGGAGAATGGATTGAATAGTGACCATCCGGAACTTTTCTTTGGCAACTGACAGGTTAAGTGTGGAAAGGTCGAGAATTGGCCTTAAGTCCCCTGTCTTTTTTGGCACCAAAAAGAACCTGGAGTAAAAGCCTGATCCGGATTGCCCGAGGGGGACGTGCTGGATGGCTCTTTTTCTTAGTAGCTCTCTTATTTCGAAGGCTGCTACCGCCCTCTGATTGGATGGGACATCGGGGAGGCGCCCCGACCGGGGAGGAGACGTTAGGAATGGAATTGAATAGCCTCTGGATATGATTCAGAGCACCCAGCGATCTGTCGTAATGGACTTCCAATGTGCTAGGTGCTCCGAGAAGCGCCCCCCGACTGCCTCCAGAGAGGAGTTAGTCGGGCAACCCCTCAGGGTTGCTGTGCGTGTTGATTGGAAAAAGGTTCCCTCAACCCAAAATTCTTTGCCCCCCCTCTGCCTCTGGGCCGACGTCCACCCTGTCCTCCACTGCCTCTGAAGGATGAGGGATCTGGAACGAAACGGGATTGCTGAGCTTTCCGGAACCACATCTTCTTTTGCCCTCTTTGGTTCCTGGAGAAGGACCTCTGAGGAGCCGAGAAGTGGATCCCGATGGCAGACATCTTTCAGTCTTTCTCGCTCTGGAGAAGCGTATTGCGGACGGTTTTGCCGAAAAGCGTAGAACCGTCAAAAGAGGCATTCGCGAAGGACGCCTTTAAGAGTTCCGCAAAGTCGCAGAGAAAGAGCCAGGCCTGTCGACGTAAGACAATGCCTGTTCCGCTCGCTCTAGCCACTCCCTCCGTGGCATGGGAGAGAAGCCGCATAGATGTGTTAGTTATCGACTTAAGAGTGGCCATTCCAGCCGAGAAGGTCCGTTTGTCCTCGGCCAACATGGACTCTGGGGGTGATCCAGCGTACTCTTTGATTACGTCCCGCTGGAGCCGAATTACATGTGCCATATAGTTCAGTGACCTTACAGAGAGGGTCGCTGAAGCGAACATACACTTTCTGAGGCGGTCCATCATCCGAGACTCCTTGTCTGGAGGATGTACCAAGGAACTCTCCTGTGCGAATTCCTATTTAGTGACAGCTGCCACCACCATGGCATCCATTGGGGCACCCTTGCTCCAAACTGTCCTGTCGGTGGGAGGGCCTGAGGATCCTGTCCGGTTTCTTGGGTACTGGCTCAACAGTGTCCGGCTCCTTCCATGCCCTGGTAGTTATGAGGTCCACCAGAGGATCGGCGGGAGGGGACACCCAAGAGGTAGACGGGCCTGCGTCAAACGCCTCCAGAAACACAGACTCATCCGAGGAAGGGTTTTGGGCTGACCACCCCCCCCCCCTCTAATGCGCAACAATTCCATAATGTCTCCAAAGAAGACGTCTTCAGGGGGTGACCTTGGGGAACCTTCCCCTTCCTCTAAGTCCGTGTCTTCTGTGAGGGACTCGGGTGAGTCCAAGTGCCTCCTCTTGCACTTTCGTTTGTGAGGGACCTCCTCGGGGGGGGGGGCTGTCCGAAGAGGGCTCACCAACAATGTCCTGTTCTTCTATAGGAACTATCTGGGACGTAGGTGCAGGCTGTCTCTGGGGCCGGATGATGGAAGACAGGCCCGTCTGAGAGGGAATGGCTGGTGGATCCGTAGCAAGAACCTAGGGCCTCGAATCCCTCGAAAGGACCCTCTCCACGACGTCGAATGCCGAGGGTGAACTGCTCTCCCTAGGATCCGAAAGCAGCCCCCTCAGATCCGGCGTGCGGATCAGAGCCGGAGATGACCCGATCGGATCCGAAAGAGTAGTGCGCTCGACCTCAACGGAGCCGAAGGCCCACTGACCCCTCCGGATCCGACGCTCAACTGACGGTCCCGAGAGCTCGGATCCAAAAAAGGATCAGACAGACTCGAGGGTACAGTCGGCGCCGAAGTAGGAAACAATGCCGGCCCTGAAATTACCCCGGCTCAGAAGCTAGTCGGATCCAACAGCTCCGAACCCCGATAGCGGGTCGGAGAAGGAGCAATGGGGGCAAAAAAAGGGGTCGAGCCCCCCCAGAGGGGGGGAGGCAAGAGCACTCCCATCTGCAGCTGGGCCTGAAGAAATCGACGCATCATCCGGTCCATGTCTGCGTCGGATAGACTCCTAGTTGACCTGGATGAGGCTGCCGAGGCCAGCCGGGAAGGCTGCCTAGACGACCTCGAAGGTGACCGGGTCTCCTCCTCCGGCTCAGGGGAGAAACGCGGAGAACGAAGCCGGGAGGGGGAAGACCCGGAGACCTTAAGGGGAGAGGCAAGATGCTTAGATGGCGGGGCCAATGGAGCTGACTCGGCCCGTCTCTTGTGGCTACAATGCCTCTCTCTCTCTCGCTCCTTGTCCTTCCTATCTTTCTTTCTGCCATCCCTTTCCTCCTGGGCCGAAAAGGGAGGTTGAGTCCCAGCCAGGGGAGCAGTAGGTGGAGCAGCCGCAGCCATGGCTGGCACCACAGAGGGGGAGGAGGATGAAGCTGAATCAGGGGGCAAAAGGCCCGCAAGGACTAGCTTCGTCTTCCTATCCCTCAAAGCCCTGGGGTTGAATACTGCACAAATAGTGCAGCCTGAAGAAAGATGGTCCACACCCAGGCAAATAATGCACAGTGTGTGGCCATCCGCTGGGGACAGCTTATGGCGACACTCGGAGCATTTAGAAAACATAGCTTTTGGGCCTTCAGACACTTTAAAGAAAAAGAGAAGAACAGGCCCACACGCACACACCTTCACACACAGACAGAGGGGGGGAGGGGAAATTAAATTTTAGCTAGACTAAGAAACTTTAAACTACCCAAAAAGTACTAAGGGAGAGAAGGGAACCACACACACAAAGTTCAGAAAATTTTTTAACAGAAAAAAAGTGTAAAAAACTTTAAACTCACAACACCCACGCTAGGAGCTCGTTCAAAGATGCTTAAAGAAGCCGCGGCAAATGAGCTCTGAGGACTAGAGGGAGGTAGCAAGGTATTATGGGTAGATGGAGGAGCTCGGATCTTTGGCTAGGAAAGCTGCCGGCTCGGATCCGATACCCACAGGTTGCTGATCAAATGAAGTTAACTACTTCAGATCAGCTCCGGACAGTAAATATAGCAGCATGGAGAGAGAGGTATATCACAGATAACTTGAGAATAAGCATATTAGTGTCAGTGTTCAGGGAAAAAAGGGGGACATTCACAACTGTGGGCAGTACAGAGGTATAAACTCCTATCACACTGCATGAACGTTCTAGAGAGAATGATGACACATACGCAGAGTAGTAGAAAGTAAGATGGGAAATGACCAGTTCAGATTCAGATCAGGATGCACAACTGACTAGACATTTGCAGTGAGACAGATGCGTGATATAAAACTAGAGATGAGGAAAGAGTCCAAATGGGCATTCCTACACTTGGAGAAAGCACATGACAAGGTCCCAAAACAGAAGATTTTGCAGAACCCTGTGGTGGTTTGAAATCCTAGAAACATTAGTAGAATCAGTGCAGGCTAAATACAAGGACTCCGTGATTAAAGTACAACAGTGCTCCGTCTCACAGACGGGTTTCCAGTGGGAGTGGGTGTGCATCAGGGTTCAGCTCTGAGCCCACTGCTTTTCATACCGATGACAGACTTCATTAGGAAACAGGTTGAAGGTGACAGATCAACAAAGCTGCTGTATGCAGACAATGTGGCATTACAGGCAGACTCTGAACAAGAACATCAGCAAAGGTTACGGGCAATGGAATGCAAAAAAGAATGCACACAGGGTGAAACTGATACAGATAAGACACTTGTAATAGCATCAAATGGGGGAAATAAGATGACAAATGAAAAAGAAGGAAAAACAGTGGAACAGGTTAACCGCTTCAAGTATCTGGCAGAGTTGGTTGTGGAGTTGGTGGTCAAAGGTAGAATCAGAGGGGCTGCAGCCAACTGGTACAGTATAACAGGAGCAGTGTATGACAGAGGAATACAACAGAAGCTGAAAAGTAAGTTGTACAAAACAGTGGTGTATGGTACAGAAGGAAGATAGAGGTGATGAAGTTGAAGTGTCTTGATATGGGTGGTAGTGTGCACACTCTTGGACAGCAGACGAAATAATGAGGATATAAAGAGCAAAAGCCAAACTAACTTACTGTAGAAAAGGTCAAAGAGAATGGATTACAGTGGTTTGGGCACATGTGCAGAAAAACAATCTGGTGAAGATAATTTGGGGTAGACAGGAAGAAGGCAAGAGGAAATGATGGTGTCCAGAAAAAGGTGGATGGATCGGGTGTCAGAAGACCTGCAACAGTCAGGCATGAGTGTTGAAAAAAGTAAGAGACTGGCACTGAATAGAGAAAGTGTGTGTCAGTTGACATAACACCCTGACCCCAAGCAGAAAATGGGATAAACAGGGGTTTGTTGATGATTAAATGTAATTCATTTAGCCTTGATTGGTCTTTCCCACTAAAATGTCATGTTCATCATCAATTTCATGATTCCAACAAATATCAGAAGCCTATATTTTCTTGTAAATGACAAGCAACAACCAGACAGATGACTGCATCATACCCTATAATATGTAACTGGCTCTGTGGCACAGAAAGATGAAGTCTTACAAAAGAATAAAAAAGGAAGGCGCCCGAAGCAAATGTAACGCACTGTTTTATTACCACATTTCATAAGCCAAAGAAATGGACTTCAAAGGTTCATAGATTAGTACTAAGCTAACTGCCCTTGCGAGCGATTTTAAGCCTAGCCAATTATCCCTTGTGAGACTCAAACCCTGCACCTTGTGTTTGTAAGGCACAAATGCCTTAACCATTAGGCCACCCTCTCATCAGAATAACATCCAAATCAAAAAGCCAGCTTAAATAACATTAAAAACCACATGACTGAACCTTAATTAAAGCCAACGTATTTCTTTAGTTGTCAATATAATATATATGGGGGTTCCGTTCATAAACTGTCTAAATAATCACAGCAGTAAATCAAATGTAGCTTAATTACTGACTAAAATAGGGCCAAACACATATAATTATATCATGTACCATGGACTGATATGCACAATCATGTGATATATACAAAGTAGTCGTTAGGCAAAATGGTAATCTTGATTATAAGCCCAAAAGGGTGTACAGACATATGCTGTCCAAAACCAATAGTTGTTTGTATGTATTACTAACCATAGCTAAAATAGAACCATGATTCCGTCCTAGTACCAACTTGGTTCAAAACATTCCATGTACCAACTAGTTAGATACAGTTGCATAAGATAATTACAGTGATTCCACCCCTAAATGTAGAAATTGAAAAACATACAACATTTAAAGTTAGTGTCCCCCTACTCAATAGAAGTGTCCCAGGTCCTGGTCCTGCAATGACCACAAATAGTTATTGTCCTGTAGTCGTATCAAGAGTACATGCATATAAAAGTACAAAAGCACTGAAGTTCTACAATATTTCAAATGAACCCAACATATTTCTTAGGCCTCATTAGTATCATACAACCTCACTCACCCTAGCCCTCAGTAAATAAAGCCGTAAAGAATCAGTTGTTGTTCAAATACACGCTTGATACATCCCTAAGTTGCAAAACATACAGATATAAAGATATACCGTTGCTTCAAAATCAAGTATCAATAAACACTCGACACACTATCAGATTTAACAAATGAATCAGCGGCAGTATTGCCAGTTAACAAAATGTAATAAACACAAAATTGTCCATATCACATTTGTCCCTGTTGGTTATACGGACCCCATAGATTCATGCTATGTATTTAAATAGATGACTCAAAGGAACTTGACTATACTGTTTTACACTGAAGAAGGCTGTTTGCCGAAACTAGTCTGTTATATTAGTATACAAGTACTAATAAATATATTGAACTCCGTGCTGCCTTGCTGGTCTATTTGGTGCTTTTTACTTGGTTTGGACCGTGCATTCCCTCGTGCATAGGACTTGGTTTGCTCTGAACCTTAATTAAACCAATTTCATTCTTAAAGGTCCCTCATCTTTAAATATTTAAAAAAATCATACACTATTACAACTCAATACGAGCTCTAAAACACTTATTTTTATTTTTATTTATTTTTATTTTACATTTGTTGACCGGGAGGATCCGACTGGATGCATGTCAAACATAGGTAACAAAAAAACAATTTGAATAACAGTGAAGTATATTTTACATTCAAAGTTAGAACATATATTATTCTTTCTAATTTATCTAAAATGTGAGAGGATTTAGGATAGTAAGGAGATGTAGGAGAGTCATGTGTAATGACTGTTTGTCACTTGTAACACTTGTTTTAAATATATAAAAAACAGTGCAATTTAAACAATTCTTATGCAGATAAAGGTCTGCTGGTCAACCTCTTGGTCCCCCATAAACAGTATCAATAGCTATAAACTCCTTGATGTGCCTATATAGGGCATTATGCTTACCCTATTTGGATACATCATATCCATGTTGGCAAATCCTGTTTCTCAACTGTCTAACAGTTTTACCAATGTAAAATCATTTACATTGTTGGCACTTCCAACATAGACCACCCCTTTACTATCACAATAATGCTTCCATTTCAATTTTATATAGCCAAATCCATCAATAACTACTCCTGGTCCTTCTAAGATGTTTTTGCATTGAGAACAGTGACCAAATTGAGTCATTTTTCCTTCTATAACCTTGTGTACTGTT
>NC_056748.1:935097785-935195511 GCF_019279795.1 Protopterus annectens | reverse complement strand
CCCCGGGGAGAAAAGCTCCACATTTAGAGTAAATTACATACAGGATTAAATAGATACATATTAATACATTTTTGTAATAACCAACAAAGTTAGAGGATAAGGGCATATCATATATGTAATTAATAAAAAAAATGTTTTTTGCTGGATAGCATTCATAGACAAGACATAATTGTGAAACAGATAGACACAGACAAAAGTGTAATTTTACTTATACTAGATAGTCAACTTTTCAAAGGAGTGAGAATAGTGTTAGGTAGAGTATATATACACACATATATATATATATATATATATATATATATATATATATATATATATACATATATATATACATATACATACATATATATATATACATATATATATACATATACATACATATATATATATATATATATATATATATATATATATATATATATATACATATATATATATACACATATATACATATACATATATACACATATATACATATACATATATACATATATACATATATATATATACATATATATATATATATATATATATATACATATATACATATATACATATATACATATATACATATATACATATATATACATATATACATATATATACATATATACATATATATATATATATATATACATATATATATATATATATATATATATATATAACAGAAATCTCCTTGAAGTCCAAATCCCAGCAAAAAGTAAATGCAAGTAAACCAAAAGCCCAGGTTAGAAGAAGCCAAAACGTACGTACTGTAGATCTTCGCACTATCAAAAGAAATGTCTCTATATTCCTGAGAAGGAAACGCCTAATGCTGATAATCTTATAGAATTGTAGTGCAAATACTCACAGAACCACGACTAAATCAACTAAATACAATTCTGCTGTACCAAGAAACAAGTGTTCAAAGTTGTTCTAGTCTTGCAATCGAAGTAATGTTCAAAAAACCATTCGGTCAAGTAGTAAATCCACAGTTTATTGTAAGCGCTTTCACGGCATGTAACTGCCGCTTCATCAGACAAACAGTAAAAAACTGAGAGCAGGAAGTTTAAATACAGGATATCCTGCTCTTCAGCCAATGACAATGACTTTAGGAGGCGTGTTTCCTGCTATCATTAAATCACATATTAACTAAAAGTGACACCACCACTATAATTCATTTCAACAGGCCTACAAAATCACAAAGTCTTTTCATAAAAACATTGCAGAATCAACGACACCTACTATAAACATGTATATATAACAAAGATCTAAAAGGACATAAAACATATCTAAAAAATATATGTGTATAAAATTAATTATATAAAATTAGATATATACCTAGCCAAAAACTGCAGGCTAATTCAAAAAGTGCCTAGCCTCACCTGCTCCTACCACAAGACCAAGCCCCATGTCATACAGCCTACAATATACAAATAATTCTACTCCTAAACAACAGACAATAACTATCTACTAAAGTCCTAACAATTTATAATGCAGCCTACTCGGCCTGAATACTGGCCCTGAATTTGTAAACACGCACAGATATCAAAACTGGTTAAATTAAATTAATTTTTATTTTTATTTATATTATTATTGATTTTTATCTTTATTATTATTGATTTTTATCTCGATATCAGCCTTAAAGGCATATACCGGGCTGATACGAGAAAGCTAGCTAAACTAAGCAAAACAGTTGCAGTTGCTGCTGATGATCACCAAATAACCAAGTTCCTGGGCAAGGAAATAAAACCAAATGGTAGAAGAGCCCATAGATGAAAAAATGGTTCAAATAACCAAATATAGATAGATAAAAAACAACTATTTAAGCCTTCTGCCTTTAAGGTGAGGTTTTATAGATAAAACCTCATTTAGTCCCTTGCCTCTATGGGCCGCTAATCTGCAGATCCAGCCTAGTTCCGCTTGTTCGGTTAGATTTATAATGTTACCCCCTCTCAAACTTGTATCTAATACTTGAATAACCTGATATAAAAAAGTATGGGAATCTCCTGCTGTCAACGTATGTTTGGCCAATGCGCTACAGTCCTGCCGTCTTCTTAGACAATACTCATGATGAAGCGCACTTGTTAGGTGCGTGAAAGCGCTTGTTCTGTTTTATACAATAAAATCTGTTGCTGCTAATCCATCGTGGAGGTTCCAGTGATTTGTTGGATAATGTTTGGCCAATGCGCTACAGTCCTGCAGTCTTCTTAGACAATACTCATGATCGCGTATGCGTTCACGAAGGGTTCGGTTAGTTTTCCCCACGTAGAAGGAAAAACATTGTACACAGTGGGCAATGTATACCACGTTCCTAGTTGCGCAGTCACTATCACAATTCAGGGTCCATAGATGGCCCGTATCCGGATGCCGGAAATAGTGGGACAGATCTATGTATATATATTGCAAACAGCTACCACATTTATTAGTCCTTTCCAAACCAGACCTTAGTTTAGGGGGCCTTCTCATAGCTCCACAAAGCTGTCGCTTGAAATTACACATATTACTATATGTGAAAGATGGAACATCACCAACTAGGCTAGCCACCTTGGTGTCAGCTGTCAAAACATTCCAGTTCCTGTTAATAGTTTCTTGAACAAATGTTAATTTTTGTCCAAAAGGTAGAACTATACTCACTGGACGATTAGTGGCACTCAAAGGGGGATTAAAATCATGCGAAGGAGGCTGTGAGAAATAGGGCTTAGCCCTATTAGTTCTAAGTTCATTCATTCCACTAAACACTCGATTTATTTCATGGTGTGAATAGCCTCTTGTAATTAACCCTTCACGTAGGTCTCTAAGCCCTGTTATACAGTCCCCCTGTAAAGTAGATAATCGTGAAATACGCATGGCTTGACCCTTTATTATGTTACCAAAGATGTGTGAACTATGCATACTTTCTCTGTGAAGGAAAGCTGGCTTATAGCATGGTTTCCTGTGTACTTTGGTGTTAATCTGATTTCCAACTTTAAAAACAGTAGTGTCTAAGAAGTCTATGCTATCTGTTGAAAATTTCATAGTGAATTTCAGGAAGCAGTTACAGGAATTCAAACGTCCAAAAAACGTCTCCAGTTCTTTCACTGACCCCTTCCAAATAAAGAAGAGGTCATCCACAAATCTCTTGTAGAAAACTATAGGAGGCTCATGTACTACATGTTCCTCCTCGAAGGTCGCCATGACAAGGTTGGCATAGCTGTTAGCACAGCTAGTGCCCATGGCGACCCCCTTAACTTGTTTATAACAAGTTCCAGCATAGAGAAATATATTATTATCCAGGACTATCTCCATCAATGAGGCTATATAATCTATTTTAGGCCTAGATAAATTTGAATGTTCATTCAAATACTTCTGTAAATAGCATATTCCCTCAAAATTGGGTATACAAGTAAAAAGGGAAGTCACATCCATGGTAACAAACATGAAGGTATCGCTAATGATGGCAGGATGGAGTGTCACATATGCAAACAGGTCCCTTAAAAAATGTTCTGAATCCTGTAATATATAGGGTGATAATGCTACAAAAGGTTTCAACTCCTGATCTAAAAACATAGAAATAGGCTCGGTTAGCCAGCCTGCACTGGCTACAATTGGTCTAAGTTCTGGTGTTACAGAGTTTTTATGAATTTTTGGTAGACCTGAAATGGTCGGTATTAGCGGATAATCCACTGTCATGAAATCTAATGTTTCTCCAAGCATAAAGCCCTCATTTGCACATTCCTTCAAGGTTCTATCTATGCTTTGTTTCATTGAATAAACAATATCAGGTGAAACTAGGTTATAAGCTTCATCGCTTAACAGACCCTCCATCTTAGCATGATAATAAGATGAATCCAAAACTACTACGGGTCCTCCCTTATCGGCTGGCCGTATAACTATATTGCTATTGTGTTTAAGACTAAAAAAGGCTTCAGTCTGAGCCCTAGTTAGATTGTAATTTAGGGTAGGTTTGTAGGATGTAAACTGATCATATAAATCCTTTTCTACTGCTTGTATAAAAATTTCAACATTCGAGTGCATGGTGGGTACAAAGCTACTTCTCTTTCTAACTAAAGAAGATACTTCAGTTTTGTTATCATTGAACAATAACTTTAAGCATAAATTTCGTGCAAACAGTCTAATTGCTATGATGACTTGTCCCAAGTCCAGGTTAGAGGTAGGAATAAAGGACATGCCTTTATTCAAAACTTCAATTTCAGATTTAGTCAAGGCATGACTTGATAAATTAAATACGAGAGAGTTTATGTCCAAAATTTCTGTAGTGTTTGTTGCTGCACTGGCTGCAGATCTTTCTTCTTGGCCCCTCGACTGTTGTCGCTTTCGATGGACCGTTTCCTGTTCAACCGTATAGGAAAAGGGGCTTCAATGGGATTATTGATTTCAATCCTTTCCAGTTGGATTTTTCTTCGAACTGCTCCTGCCAACCCGACATGGGTGGTAGAAGGAGCAGTATTCGCAACATCAGTGGTGGGTTGATAGCCCACTCCCACTTCATTTGGAGTAGTATAAACCGATGGAGCATTCTCATCTATAGGTGAGGTGACCATATTGGAAATAACACCATTTGCCCCTTGTTTGTTCTTTACAAAAACAGCTGACTCTCCTGATGTGGAATCATCAATTAAAGATGGTTGAAAACCTGAGGGTAATCCACTAAGGTTGGAACCTTCCTTTGTAGCCAATGGTAAGTTGGAAGATGGTTCACTAATGGGAATGAACCTATTGTGAGAATGATTTCCACTCTGGTTCAGATTCCTAGATGGTTGATTGTCTCTAGTTTGCGAGGGCCGTCTCAAGACTATTAGGCCTAATGTCCCTACTGCGCCCCCCACACCCCCTGCTACATAAATATATCAACTCTGAGATTGCACTCCACCACACCAAGTGCAATCTCGGAGTAGATATATATATAAGTAGTAGCGGGTGTGGGGGCCGCAGCCCCCCACGTGGGGGGTGCAGGGGGCTTGCCCCTCTGCTTATACTTGCAAAACAGTAATATAGTTTGTGTTTTATTTCTTTTTGCATGTACTTGTGCTGGAATAAGTATCCTGTGTGTTTTCAGGATTTTGTGTTTTCAGTATTTTGAGTTTTCGGGATTTTGAACTTTCAGGATTTTGAGCTTTCAGGATTCTGTAGCGCTCCCATATACATACATACATATATATATATATATATATATATATATATATATATATATATATATGTATATATATATATATGTATATATATATATATATATATATACACACACATATACACACACACACACACACACACATATATATATATATATATATATATATACACACACACACACACACACACACACACACACACACACACACACACACACACACACACACACACACACACACACACACGTGTGTGTGCGTGCGTGCGTCTATGTATATTAATACAGGTAAAACAAAGCTGTAAGGAGACCTTTTGCTGATGTTACATAAAGTAATAGATATTAGTATCAGGAAACAATGGAAAAGACTTGTCTGAGACGACTACACACACAAATATTTGAAATAATTACAGATAACGGCTTTGGAGATAGGTCAGAGAAGATTTTACAGAATATAAGTGTCTGATTAATTTTTCTTGCTCGAAGAATGGAATACAAGACGGGTATTTTGCTCAGTAGAGTATTAATTGGTTTGGAAATTAATTTAATTTTATGCAAAGTTATGTGGTCTTTTTTTGGGCCTGTCCCCAGTTGCTACATACTGCCAGCAATGGGTTTGCAAGACGACTAGAAGTCAGATGACCAGAAAATGATGTAATTCTGCAAGCAATCCCAGCAGTAATATTTTAGATATTATTTTGAAAAGACTCTTAGTGAGCCAGAGCATTTTGTATTCTATCTTGGGCCTGACAACAAGAAGATCCACTCACCACATCACCTGCCTTGCTCTATTTATTAGGGTACAGTAATTATCTTGGATTCAGTCAGGAATACTGTGAAGCTTAGTTTAGATACTGTTTTTCTTTATTTGTCTGAGCCTTTCGTGAAATGTTACTTTAAACGTTTCCTGTGATTTGAACTCTGATGTCACTGTGAATATATATTCAGTATTGCCTTGTTCTTTTATTATTTATTAAATATATTTAAACGACTGGTTTACACTTTCATATTTTAGCAGTATTGATTTTGCCAGCAATTGGTTTCGTTAAGGGGAATTTGGCGTCTCAAGAGCCCGTGGACTTAGCGTTCTTAGTATATTGTGTTTACAGTTTAAGCCTTTCACTGTGCCTGATCTTTGTGGAGTTATTGAAGTTTTGAGAGTAGCTGAATATGTATTTGCTGACATTGTGTGAGCCACTCCTAATAGCCCTGCTCTTGGTCAAACTACCATTTGTATTGGCACTAATATTACACAGTAAAATTGGACACCCTTTGTTAAGGGCCTTAAAGTACCTGGCTAGGTGTTCTGCTGGCAGTGGTAACTACTTTATAGTCTGGGCAGAAGGGGGCATAGCTAGTAAACCTGTGCCAGCCTTTCCCAGGTAGGTGTGTGTGTGTGTGTGTGTGTGTGTGTGTGTGTAAAACAAATGTGCAAGAGAGTGTGCGTGCATGTGCGTGTGTGTGTCAGCTACTTGGGCAAGAACATGAAAGCACTGGCTAGACAGAGAGTGTGTTGGTGTACTTAGCTTGGAACCCTGGCAAAGGACTCAACTCTATAGCTGTGCCAGTGGGGAGTCTTATTGGGGATCTGGAGAAAGAGGGAGAAATCAGCCCTGGACTGACTCCGGTCTCTGTGTTCTCTTAAGTGAAACTGTACTTGATACACAGAACTGCATCGGGAAATACTGTGTGTATACCTTTTATCTTCCCAGTGAATGTTTGTCACAGGTGCCAGTGGTGAGGATCGAGGCTCCTTGATTACTGGTCCAGTGGTGGGTCGTCACAGTTGCCACTTAGAAATTTACCTACAAAAGTGGCATGGCTAACAGCTGTAACTAGCGAGTGTAGTGCAATTACCCTTATATAAATTAATAAGCAAGCAGCCAGAAGCATTTGAAATTGAATAATACAATTCCTTACTTAAAGAAATTATTCAATATGTCCTGACAATTGACTATACTGACAGACATATTACTGCACAAAAAACTAAGTTTTCACTAGATAGATGACATTAGAAAAAGCGTTCTCCTGCTAGCTCTAGCATTACTACTAAAAGAAGATACCTGTAATTTAACTACCTCGGACTATATCTTTTAAACTACAGACAAGTAAAACAAATGAAAATGGTCTCATTGGTCCCAGAAATCATTTGTTCCTAGAAAGCATTAACTGACCAAATTAACTGCTGCTGAAGTCTATGGAATTCTGGAGAGGTATCAGACTGGAACATTATTATATCCTATATTGTTAACACTGTCTTTTGTTGGTAAATTTCTCACTTGTTCCTGCATTAGGTCAAGAAGTGTGCCTCACTTCCCACAGGTTCAAAATTTAAATTTGATCAATATTTTCCTAAAGCAGAGTGCCTAATTTCTTGTAACTTTCCAAACTAAATAATTAAATACATTAACTGAATAAGCTCTGATAATCTCTGTGCATCTGTCTCTCTGACTGAGCCTGAGGCACGTAAAAGCAGTCTTCCTGAGCAAATGTTGCCTACACTATTCCATTGTCAAAGCTATGCCTCAGCAAGCCCAAAGGCACTCAAAGAAAAGAGCACTTAACACACAAAGCTACACTTAATGGTGCCCCAAACACTAAGACCCTAAGACAAGCAAACACATTTCCCAGAAATTTCATCATAGGGGACTCCATTGTAAGATGTACTGATGTCCCTCCAACCAAGCTGAACAAGGAAAGATAAAGGTTAGTTGCCACAAGGAAAGGTAAGGGTTAGTTGCCTATCTGGAGCCAGAGTCTACCAAATCATGAATTCACTCTAGTAACAGGCACCCGCATGATTCCATCATACTCCATTTAGGTATAAAAGACCTGACATGTACCTCTCTGGACTATATGAAGAGATACAATGGAGCTGTCAGACTACTTATCTGAAGCTGGTATGAGCCTAGCACTGACCTGCAGATTACCATCACAGAGGAAGATGCATCAGTTATGTGCAAAAGATAACGGACTTTAACAACTGGATGTCTTGCTGATGTCAATATTTCGTCAGCTTGGGAGGACATGGTTAACGAACATTGTTTTGCTAAGGATGATCTATGCCCATCCCGTCTAGGCTTTCTAATCCTGGCTAAAACTTTATCTACCCTTGTAGTGCCTTTTTCTGGCAATGCCAAATTGACAAACCTATTAACATAGCAAAATCAACTCAATTGAACCTTAAGGTGTTACTAATTAATGCCAGGAGCCTAAATTAAATACAAAAAAAAAAAAAAACTACACTCCCACCAAGCCCTACTCGAACTCAATAATCGACATATATGCAGTTACTGAGACAAGGTTTAAAGTGCCAGTGAGTGCCCTGTAAGTGCAATGTTTCAGTGCCTTCCACACCTTTAGACCAGTAGCTGCACAGACAAGGGCTAAAGTTGGACGTGTGCCAACATACATCAACAGCAAGCAAACCTCTAGGTTGGTCAAACAGGATGATGGTTTGTCAAGCTTTAGCAGCCTTTCAAACCCCAAGAACACAGCCGCCTACACTGAATTGCTCTCAGAATATCTCTGTACAACCACTTCAGTGGCTGCATCGATTATGCTGTACCTACTAGAAGTAAGCTGAGAACTAGCCCCAGAAACAAACCACCTTGGTGGCATTCCAAATCAATCAAACAAAAGGAAAAATACGCCACCAATTACTCCAGTCTAAAACACTTTTCCAGTCAACCATGACTATCTCGACTCTCTCAGGTCTATTCCTGCCTCCACTATTTCTTCTTCTCACCCTTACATCATATACCACACACCTACCCCATTCCAAAAGTTCCCACAATACTGCAAAGTAAAACTGTGTGATAAGGAATATAACAAGTGCTGAGAAGGTTCCTGGACTGAATGAGAAATTGAAGCTCAAATGTGCATTACGCTGGTTTGTATGAGC
This sequence comes from Protopterus annectens, assembly GCF_019279795.1. Taxonomy (NCBI): domain Eukaryota; kingdom Metazoa; phylum Chordata; order Ceratodontiformes; family Protopteridae; genus Protopterus; species Protopterus annectens. Next base: position 935,186,497 of record NC_056748.1, on the reverse strand, counting down.
CTATTTGGACACGCCCCACTCTTTCTGATTAGCTACTGTATTTACAGCTAGCTGTTTCAAGATTGCTGATGGGCTAATTTCTCTTTGGATATGTTTCTATTGGGTACTGATGTTGTCAACCACTTTTAAACAGTGTGCACTTGTTATATTACTTAGCACACAATTTTACTTTACAGTATTAGTTCTGATAAAGTTCTGACAACGTTACAGAATGAAAACGTTTAACAACAGTTTCGCCCCAGTGACGTTCCTCTTTTTTCATTTTTTGATATTTACGAAGTCATTTTGGTTCTACTTGAAAAAGTCAAAAACTCATATCTAATTTCAAAACAGTGAGACCATAAAATCAAAAATTCAAAACATCTAAAACTCATAACATCAAATCTCACAACACTGAGAACTACAAAGGAAACATAAATAACATCCCCTCCACCTATAACACCACCAAATGAAAAAACACACTTTTTACTACGTTTCTGCAGTGGGCAAGCCCCCTGCACCCCCCACATCCCCTGTAAATTAAATATACCGACTCGGAGATCGCACTACAGTGGGAAAAAGTTAATTTCCTACCCCCACTGTATCGCGATCACCATAAAGAATGTACACAATGTCTAAATCACTTACCTGTATGGCTTAAAAACATGTACAGAGTGGTACAATAAACACTATATTCAGATTTACAGAATAAACTATAATACTTGCATGTTTGATGATACAGTACTCAATTTTATACATTTTCAATGCTTTGAAGTGAAACCATATATATATATATATATAGATATATATATATATATATATATATATATACACACACACACACACATATACATATCTATATATCTATATATATATATACACACACACACACACACACACACACACACACACACACACACAAGTAGTAAGCCAGATGGAAGCCTTATCCACCGTGTTTGAGTAGCATAACAGTTCAGGTGCATGTAATCCATGCCACCAAAAATCTTAGAAAATGGGAGATGGAGGGAGAGGAAGTCAAGGATAAATGAAGATAGACAACACAGATGGAACGTTATGGTGAGTACATGATTTCTGTATCTGATGTTGTCAAGCTTCATTTCATCCCTGACAGATGGGACAGAGTCCCCAGCTACCTAAAAACGTGGGTGGACTCGCAGAAGGATATTCCTGAGCAGCATCAAGCCAAAGGATGATCTTCCCCTAGAGACCAAGTCCAGTTTGTGATGAGTAATAAAAGTATGGCAAGAAGCCCAAGTAGCTGCTGTACATATAGAATGTGCTTTGACAGGTTTAGGCAAGGTTAATCTATTTCTATAATAAATGAAAGAAATACACTCTTTCGGCTGCTTAGAGAGGGTAATTTTGCCGACTGCCTTGCCCAAATTTGCAGTAGAAAAAGAAAGTTGACTTGACTACCTTATAGTTTTTATCCTGTGAAAATAAAAACATTAATTGTCTATGGACATCTAGTAAAGGTAGAGAGTATTCTCCTTTGTTAGAATGATTAGGGAAGAAGACTGATTAATGTTAGCCTCAGATACTACTTTGGGCAGGAAGGCGGAGTTCGTTCGTAAAGATGCCCTATCTTTATGGAAAACTAGATAAGGAGGTTCAGATGCTACGGCCTGTATTTCTGAAATTCTTCTGGCTGAAGTAATGGCTGCCAAAAAGTGGGTCTTCCAAGATAAAAACTTTAGATCGCATTCCACAGTGGGTTCAAAGGGGGAATGTATTACCGTCTGTAGTACTAAGTTCAGGTCCCAAGGAGGAGTGGGATCTTTACAAGGGGGTTTTAACAAAAATATGCCTCTTAAGAACGATTTACAAAACCTGTGAGAGGCTAAAGAATGTTCTTCTAAACTACTGTGAAAATCAGAAATCACAGCCAATTGCAGTTTGATGGTAGATGGAGAAGCCCCAGCACTGAAGAGAGATGCTAAGAAATCTAAAACATGCTCAACTGAAGCAGAGAAAGGATCAATTTGCTTTTCATGGGCCCAAATTGTAAATCGCTTCCACTTAAATATACTTTTCTAGTAGAAGGTTTATAAGCCGATAAAAGGATGTGACGTACTGGACAGGACATATTAGAACGCCAGGCAATAAGTGGCAATGGAGGAACCATGCAGTCAGCTTGAGGGTCAAAATGTTTGTGTGAACAAAGCTGTCTGAACGGGACAGGAGATCTGTCACTAGGTCCAGAATCCAAGGTTGATGAATCAAGTAAGGTCAAAGAAAGGGGAACCAAATTTGTCAAGGCCAAAAGAGAGTCAATGAGGACTACTGTACTCTTCCACCCGAGTGCCTTCTGTAAAAATATGGAAATTAGAGGTACAAGGGGAAAGGCATACAGTAGACCAGGGGGACCCAGTCGTGGAGAACAGCATCTCTGGGAAATTTTCCTGGAGGGGGGAATCAGAGTGAAGTAATTTCTGTATTTGTTGTTTAGGGGAGAGGCAAACAGGTCGCAGCAAGGTTGACACCAATGACGGAATATCATTTTCACCACTTCTACACTGAGAGACCACTCATGAGGCTGAAGGATGCATCTGCTCAGCTTGTCTGCAATCACACTGGAACTCCCCGGAATGTGCACTGCTATTAGAATGCGGTTAGATGAGGTCACCCACTACCACACACTGGAGGGCTTCCCGACAAAGGGGGTATGACTTGGTTCCTCCCCGTTTGTTGATGTACAAAACACGGACATACTGTGTATCTGAAATACAATAGTCCCTGGAAGAAGAGCTGTCTGAAAGGCCTGCAAAGCATGAAGTACCACTCATCTCCAGGACACTAATGTGCAAGTTGGCTTCTAATGGGGACCAAGGGCCTTGAACCATCTTGACCAACAATGCCCCCCCCCAATCTGGGAGGCATCTGTGGTCACTATGGCTGTGGGTTCCGGAAAAACAGAGACTGAAGAATTTGCACAGAGTGCATCGACCAAAAAAGGTCCATTTTGCAATGGTTGGTGATTAAGATTTGTTCCGACATTGGGTAGTGAAGGACAGACCACTGGGAAGCTAGTAGCCATTGCAGAACTCTTGTATGTAACATGGCTAATAGGACTAGAGTTATGGAAGCTGACATGGATCCTAAAGCTTGCAAGACTAATCGTGCTGTAACCTTCTTCCTGTGAATTAACTTTTCAACCTGAACCACAGTTCTTTGACGGTGTTCTAGAGCAAGAGATGCTATATTTTTTTGGAGTATTCAGTACTGCGCCTATAAATTCTAAAATTGGGTCAGGGTTATACATGACTTTTCTAGACTGACGGTAATCCCCAGATAAGCACTGGTGTTGAGGGTGTAGTCTCTGGCTACTATTAACTGATGCTTGGTCGAAGTGGTTATAGATTCATAGGTTCATAGATTAGCACTAAGCTAACTGCCCTTGTGAGCCATTTTAAGCCCAGCCAATTATCCCTTGTGAGATTCAAACCCTGCACCTTGTGTTTCTAAGGCAAACACCTTAACCATTAGGCCACCCTCCCACATGAGCTAGTCATCCAAGTTCGGAAACACTCGGAATCCTTGCAGTCTTAAGTGAGCTGCTACTACCGTCATGCATTTGGCGAACACCCTGTGGGCTGTGGCGAGTTCAAAGGGCAGTATTCTGAATTCGTAATGACTGGCTCCCAGCCGGAAGTGGAGGAACCTTCTGGAGCATTTGTCATTTTTATATGGTAATACACAAAGGTCTATTAAGCACATCCAGTCATCTTTCTTCAGAAAGGGTAGAATAGACTGTAACGTGACCATCCAGAACTTTATTTGTCAGACTTGTTCAGTACAATGAGATCCAAAACTAGTCTCCAGTCCCCTGTCTTTTTTGGCACTAAAAAGAATCTCGATCCTTCATGGTCTGGTGGGACTTGGTGGACGACTCGTCTGTTCAGCAGTTTCTGGATTTCTTGCACTGCTGAATCCCTCTGATTGGGTGGAACATCAGGGATTTTCTTTTGAACAGGGAGGAGGTTGAGAAAAGTGAATGATATAACCTCTGGATACGATCTGTCGCAACCAGGAATCTTAAGTTTAGCCAAGTGTTTGGGTGCAAGGATAAACGTCCCCTGACTGCCTCCAGAGAAAAACAATCAGGCTTCCCTTCAGGAATGCTGAAAGGGCTTGCCTGAGAAAGAATCGCTGAAGCCCTAGTATTGCAGATCACCCCTGCCACAAGGGAGGCATCTTCGATTTTGGTCCCTCCCTCTGCCCATGGGGGAACGCCCTCCACGTGCGTCTTGGAAAGGCTCTTGGGATTTCTTAAAACACATTTTTTCACTGTTCCTCTGGTTCCTAACAAAAAGACCTTTGGGGGGGGGGTGAAGAAATATATGCCTACCGCAGAAAGGGTCTTACCATCCTTCTCACACCTGGATAAAGTCTCTTTTACTTTAGGGCCAGACAAGGAAGTTCAGTCAAAAGGAGCATTGACGAAATAAGACTTGAATGGTTGCACAAAGTCACACAGGCACATCCAGGCGTGTCTCCTTATGGCAATACCAAGTATGCATCAAGGAGCTGTAGGATGAAAAATATAGCCAAAGAGGGCAGATTTATGAAGAAATATATCAGAACATTTGGTATGGAGGATGTCAATTCAGTAGTAGGAACACAGACATAACTTGCATATTATTCCCTATGGGACAACAACTGGGATAGACTATATTATATCTTACAAGAGCATGTGTATTTAATCGAAATCCAGTAACTACTTCAGATCATGCATTAACAAAATCCAAGACAAAAATGCAGGGTAATGAAGTTAAAATAACATTTTCGTATTTAGCCATTAAAAAGAGATGCATTTAGGGAACAGACAGTAGAAATTATTCAAAATTTACTAGTAGGACAGAAATTTCTCCAGAAGGGACACCTTGTGAGTGGGACAAATTTAAAATAAAGAGTTTAAAAACATGGCAGAAATGAGGAAAAAAAAGAAAAATATGGGGAAAAGTAATAGGAATTATTTAGAGGGGTTAACAAAGGTTCAAGTATTGAGAGAAACTGGAATCTCACAGAAGAAAAGGAACAAATGCAGAATGATAAAGGGAAAATAAGGGATTATATGGATAACACGCATGAGTTTAGAAAGGCTGCTGCCAAGCAAGTTTTTTTGGATAACTCCAGAGTACAAAAACATTTAGTACAAAACTTGGGCAAAAGAAACCCAAGCCTACAACTAGAAAAATAATCAGAGATCCTATACATATATTACAGATATTTCAGATTTTTATTTTTTGTTTTGAAACACCTTTATTAAATTATCGCTTAAGACATAGGCAAACATACATTAACAGTAAAGAAAACAACCATTTTAAAATTTTCTATTTAAATACAATATACATCACATATATTTTCTTTGCTACTCTCATCAATCCAACATTACAAAAAAATTGCTGAATTCCTGCCTTCCCATAATCTTCACTCCTCCTTCTCCTGAATATTACTATGCACGTATTGTTAAATCAATTTCCATTTACTTCTATGTAAATGAAGATCCCTCTTCCACTTCTTTTATCTATTTTATAATACTCATTGCCTCAAATATAATTGGTGTAAACTTGGATTTTCAGTTACCAGTTAACTGCTTTTTTTGGCAGCCAACAAGAATAAAAGTTAAGGCCTTACCATGAATAGGCAACTCAGATCCTATATCCCAGTTCAAAAAATTATTTCCTTACTTACAGCCATTTGTTCACCCAGTATTTCTGATAGAGTACTCTGTAGGGAAGTTTAAAAATATATCAAAACATATGTTCCCAGTTACCTTTCTTCTCCATCACACCTCCAGCATTGGCTATTTACCTGAAGACAAATTCTTTGAAGTCTGCTTGGTTATAAAATACCTGTGCAAAGATTGTAAACTTCCTGGGGCTTGGTTGCACACTTCGGAGTTACACATGTGTCTTCCCATTGTTTTCTTATAAACTGCTTTTCCAGCGTCTCTTCCCAATATTTTCTAACCTCCTCCGATTGATTCTTATAGCTCTCATGCAATACTTCATATGCAAGCAATAACGTCCAACAAGGGTGTGTGTTATTGTGGAAACAACGTCCACCCAGCGGTGTTCTGAGTAAAATTGTTGTGTTTTACTTATTTTTTTAATTACTATATTATTTTTTTATATATTTTGGATGTAACATAGTTCCCCCGCCCAATGTTTCAAACTTGTACTATATGTAAATAGTGTTGGAGGAAGCACTTTGTATCCAAAATGGAACATTTAAAAAAATATCCAGTTACTTATTTTTTTTGGTTTGTTGCCAGTCATTGGTGACTGAAGGCACTAAATAATGGCATACATTTGAGTTTCAGATGTTATTTCCTTCAGAAAACGCATGCTAACACAAATCCTGCCATTTAAACAACTTTGTAATTTTATAACAGTAATAATTGAAATCTGTTCCTATTTTTGAGTCTTTGCTCCCCCTTTATTTTAGGCTCTATCCATATTTCTTCAAATAAGAGGTTGACTGGTATGCAGATCTCTTTACTGCTGCTGCCATTGGTCAATCTCCCTTGGTCGCACTTGTGCTTTAGAAAATGCATGCCAACATAAATCCTACTATTGAAGTAACTTTAATTTTACAACAGCACTATTTAAAATCTGATCCGATTTTGAGCCTTTGTTCCCCCTTTATTATAGGCTTTATAAAGATACCATGAACTAAGAGGTTGAGAGTTATGCAAACTTGCTGCTGTTGCCACAGCAGTGATCGCTTTCACTCTTCAGACTCTCTTAACACACACACACACACACACACACACACACACACTTCTACTTTCATGCATGCTAACAGAAATTCACTCACACAGGCAGACAGAAAACTTACACACATACACACACACCTGCTTTCATGCGCTCAAATGCATTCACTCACACACGCACACAGACACACACTTTGTTCTGTTTCATTTATTTTTTTATACTTGCTAAACAGCAATGGTGCTGCTTTGCGAGTGTAAAATAATGGTGGCCGTTAGGTTCCTTTCAGTCCGAGCTCCATGGCAGCTTCATATGTGCCATGAAGAGGCAGACTCATTTTTAATCAGGCATTATCTGTAGATTAACACCCTGCTGAAGAGCATCCGTTCTCCAATCAGCATGCAGTCTACAGGTCGCCCATTCTCTAAGCCCTAATAATTATCCTTTTAACAGCTGCTTCTGTTCTAGACTCAACTAAAAACTCTACAGGAGCAGGTCTGACATTTCAGAAATTTTGTATAAAGCAGATGGATGTGGAAACCAAGAAAAAGGCACACATGAAAATAATTGTGAATACTTAATTATGCCAAAGTAAGAAGATTAGAATTCACAATTATCAGCTAAGATGAAGCGATAAGATGAAAAGTACAGTTGTGTACACTTACCATAAATGTAGATGTTCGAGTGTATTCACTGTTGCAGTCATTACATTTGGGTAATCCTGCTGGTAGGTTGCCCTCAGTCGGTCTGAATAACAAAGTCTTGGGTCCTGTGTCGGTTGCTGTCTCCTCTTCCATGACGCCGGGTCGTCAGGGGTATAAAACATGCAGCCGATGCCATTTTACAAACTTTTTCTTGCCCCAGATGTCAGGTACCCCCCAAATGGGGAGCAAAAATATATGTATAAACTGTAAATATATAAATGCACCTTAGAAACTTAAAATTTACCTTCAACTAAAAGCAAATACACCACAAAGGCTTTTGTGTGTAGTGAAGGAATGAAAAGGTATAGAAAAGGGGACTGGCAGGTGGGTAACCCGGACTGCAACAGTGAATAGACTCGAACATCTAAATTTATGGTAAGTGTACACAACTGCACTATGTTCTTCATGTTTCACTGTTGCAGTCATTACATTTGGGTAGAATCCCAAAGCTATGGATGGGAGGATGGAGCTAAACAGCATTAGGAGCAGCTATAAGGCCCTGCAGGACTGCAGTGGCAAAGCCTGCCCTGGATTCAGAGAAGAGAGGTAAATGATAATGCTTTGTGAACTTATCAACTGAGCTCCAAGTAGCGGCTTCTAGAATGTCGCTGGTAGGGACCCCTCTGCGAAAAGCTGAAGTAGAGGCAGCCCTGGTGGAATGGGATCTGATCCCCTTGGGCACAGGTTTACCATGGTGCAAGTAGCAGAAATGAATGCAATGGCTTATCCATTTAGAAATAGTCTGCTTTGATATAGCCTTCCTCTCTGATCCTGCAGCAAATGCTACCAGTAGCTGCTCAGACTTTCTTAGAGATTTTGTCCTGTTTAAGTAGAATCTTAGTTGTCTGTGTACATCCAATGAATGCAGAATCCGCTCCCCCTTGCTCTGCGGATTTGGGAAAAAAGTTGGCAGGTGAACGGTCTGGTTAAGAGCAACACTGGATACCACCTTAGGCATAAAAGAAGGATTGGTCCTGAGGGCCACCCTGTCCAGGTAAAAAATAATGAAAGGCTCCACTGCCATGAGAGCCTGTAGTTCTGAAACCCTTCTACCTGAAGTGATTGCCAAAGGAAAAGCTGTCTTCCAAGAAAGATATTTTATATCCGCAGTAGCTGCTGGTTCAAAAGGAGCCAGGGTGAGTTTTTTCAGCACAAAATTGAGGTCCCACGCAGGAGTTGGTGCTCTCCTGGGAGGCCTTAAATTTTTGGCTCCTCTGAGATACTGTTTTAGCAGTGGATGAGAAAAGAGGGGAGGCTCTGTGTTGTAATGAGCCGAGATGCAGAGGCATCGATTTTTACTGAAGAAAAAGCTAGGCCCTTGTCAAGCATCTCAGTTAAGTATTGTAAAATCTGAGGAATATTGGGCTTTGCTGTGTCTATTCCTTGTGATTGGTTCCAAGCACAGAATCTCTTCCATTTATCAGCATAAGATTTTCTAGTACTAGGCCTTCTGGCTTCCAAAATGACATCCATCCCAAGTTTACTGATAGATGTGGTTTGAATAATTAGTTGATTAGCCATGCTGCAAGATTAAGAGTTTGGAGCAGAGTGTGCAGAATTTGATAGTTCTGCTGAGACAATAGATGAGGTGTTTGAGTCAAGTAATGTGACATATTCCTTAGAAGCGGGTACCAGTGTTGGTGAGGCCAGTCTGGAGAAATTAGAATCATTTTTGTTTTTTCCTGTCTGACTTTTAGTAAGACCTTGGTGAGTAGAGGCAGATGGGGAAAGGCATAGACTGAAGGATAGAGCATCCACTTTCCATGCTTTTTTGTGATGAGTTCTTGTGCAGAATTTGTCCAACTGATAGTTTTGGGGAGAGGCAAATAGATCTATGTCTGGGCTTCCCCATTTCTGTGTTAACAAGCTGAAGATTTGTGTGTCCAGTTTCCATTCGTGCAGGTCCATAAGATTTCTGCTTAGGTTGTCTGCCAGAGTATTTTGCTTTCCTGGCAGGAATTGAGCTTGAAGATGTATTTGGTAAGTTGAAGCTGTGTTCCACAATGCCATGGCTAGTCTGCAAAGGGGGTTGGAATGGGTACCCCCCTGCTTGTTTATGTACCACATAACTGTGGTGTTGACCGTCTTTATCAGTAGTTGTCCTGGATGAAGTAAGTCCTTGAAGGCTGCCAGAGCATTCTGAACAGCTAGCATTTCTTTCTGGTTGATATGTAGATGCATTTGGTTTGGGCTCCATTTGCCCTGAATGCATCTCCCTGCCAGGTGGGCCCCCCAAGCATAGTCTGATGCATCTGTAGTTAGGGTTTGGGTGGCAGGGGGTAGAGTGAATGACAGTCCCTTGTTTTGGTGACATGTCTCTGCCCACCAAAGAAACTCCTGTTGTAGGCAAGGAATGAGAGGAATCATTGTTTCCAGGCTGTGACAATGTTGACTCCATAAGCTTTTTAGGTACCATTGAAGTTTCCTCATATGCAGTCTCGCATATGGAATTAGTAGAATGCAGGATGCCATGAACCCCAAAGCCTGCAGAATTTGTCTTGCAGATAACTGGGTTTTTGTTGCCATTTGTTTGAAGTATATTGTCAATTGCATTTGTTTGTCTGGCGTGAGGTAAGCCATCTGGGCAGTTGTATTCAAGCTTGCAACCAGGAATGTAATTGAGTACCAGTTGTGATTTCTTTTCATTTATGGTGTACCCTAGGGCATGCTAGAAGCCTTTTTTCAAATGCCAGATGTTGAAGAAGAGTGTCCTTTGTGCTCTGCCTGAATGAGACAATAGTTCAGATAAGGATAAATTTGAATGTTTATTTGGCTGCAGAAAGCAATTACTGGTGCCAGACACTTTGTAAAGACCCTGGGCGCAGTAGATAAGCCAAAGGGCAGTGCAGAGAACTGGTAATGCAAAAAACCTGCTTTGAAGCGGAAGTATCTTCTGCAAGATTCCCTTATTGGGATATGCAGGTATGCCTCTTAAGTCTAGAGTCACCAACCAGGCACTCTTGCCTAGCATAGGCAGTAGCTGTTGTAAAGTCAACATTTTGAATTTTGGAATGTCCAGGAACATTTTCCGAATCGATAAGTCCAGTATTGGACGCCATGATTTGTCTTTTCTGGGTACCAGTAAAAGTCTTGAATAAAATCCTTGTCCTTTTTCCTTTTCTGGTACCGGCTAAATAGTCCCCATATCCATGAGGAGCATGACTTGTTTCTGGGCCGCTGCCCACTGGTTTTGTGGCGGATCTGGCCATCCGTTTGGAATTGGCAAAGTATGGAAATGAAATCTGTACCCCTGGGATACTACGTTTAATACCCACTTGTCCTGGGTAATTAACCACCAATTTTGAGCATGAAGTGCTGGTCTTCCCGCCAAGGGGGCTGCCAAAAGATAAGTGCTTGGAGATGGTAGAGGAAAGTCATTGAGACTGCTTACTGTAGGGTTGTGCTTTGTTACCTCCAGATTTGGAGGTGGAGGCACCCCGTTGCTTTGACCTGTAAGATCCCTGTGATTGATATCTGGAGCCTTTTGAGCGCCTGGGTTTGCCTTGAGTGGCTCTGTTGGACACAGGAAAGGACCAATTCTTAGTAGGCCAGTGCCTACTGAACCTGGGTGGCTGCACTTGCAAGAAATCTTTTACAGTTTGCATAGATTTAGCTTTGTCTTCCATTTTCTTTAAAACCTCTTCTGCCTTATTACCAAACAGACTATCATGCTGTAAAGGGGCATCCAACAATTTAGCTTTGACATGATCAGGCAGATTTTGCTCCTTGAGCCAGGCATGCCTTCTGATCACAGATCCAGTTATGGCAGCCCTGCAAGAGGCTTCCAAGGAATCAAAACCACATTGCAAAGTATGCTTTCTAACCTGTTCTGCCGAATGCAATAAATCCTGTAACTCTTTATTTTCCATACAATCAGAAATCAACATCATTTTCTGTTTCAGTAAGCCCATAACATGCTGTTGATATTTAAGCATATGAAACTGGTAGTTTAAAGCCCTGATTGCCAAGGTTGCAGACGTATAAACCTTCTTACCCCATCTATCCAGAGCCCTGGAATCTCTATCAGAAGGGGTAGGATGTTTGACTGAAGAAGCCTTAACACCCTTGGGACCCTGAGAAATAGTCTCAGGATCAGCAGCAGGATTTTTGAAAATAAATTTGTGGGAGTCAGGAACCCTGTAATATCTGTCTGGCTTACTAAAAGCCGGAGGCAAGGAATCAGGAGCCATGCTTGATTCCGAAAACACATCACCAACAATGTCTAATGCAGGAGGCATTGCCAAAGGCCTGTGCTGAGGAAGAAGGAAATCCCTAAGCCTCTTTTTTGATTCAGAGAAGTCCTGACTCTCCCAGTGAAAATGTTCCCTTAAAGTATGCAAAGTCTCTCCAAAAGAGTAATCCTCAGGAGGAGATGCAGATGGGATGGATTCCTCTGCATCAGAATCCTCATAAGGTGGAATAGAAAATTCCTGATCAGAAGAGGAATCAGAAGAAATGGAAACCTGATCTGAAGATTCATAATCAGTGCCTTGCCTAGGCCTCTTAGCAGGGGGGGTTGGGAACCCCTGATCAAGGTAATTAAATCCTCAGCCATTTTGATCATTTGTTTTTTAGGCATAGGGCCCTGAGCACGTGGCTCATGCATCGGGTTTTTAAACATAAAAGTAATTTTTTACCTTGTTTTTGTTGATGGCGTCGGTTTAATATAAAAATGCTGAAGCCTGAAAACATCCTCAGAAGCCGGTGCCTGCTCAGCGGCTCTGGGACCCATCCAAGGGAGAGACATCCACGGGTTCAACACTTTGCGAATCTCGCGGCATACCGGACTCCGAATAGGTCTCGGTAGAGGCCTGCGACACAAAAGTAGCGGGTATCAGGGGCTGTGAAAGCGCCTCACTGAGTACCGGCGACTAGCTTAGGAGAAGCTTCGTTGTTGGTTTTGGACCTCGATGGTCTGTCTCTGTCTTTTTCCTTGCGTTTTTTGTGAACTCCAGTAGTCGGATTGCTAACAGACGACATTTCAGGGTAGTTAAATCTTGAACCAAAATATTTAGAAGTAAAAACATACTGACGCTTAATAGTGCATTGGTTAAATCTAGCACAAAACCGACAGCAAGGCACATTGTGATCAGGGCCTAGGCAAGGAATACAGTACAAATGAAAATCCTTATGAAGTATTTGCTTCCCACAAGTAATGCGATTATTAACTTTTACTGACATCGGTAAGGAGCAAGAAAAAGTTTCTCCAACGGGGTACTTAGCTTTAGTTTGAAGACTTCGGTTCTGAAACTTGAAAACGAAAATTTCAGGAGTTGGCCGACTGGCACTTGCGAACTACTTCTGCTTCGGGCACCGCGTGGCAAGAAAGACTGAATAAAATGGCGTCAGCTGCATGTGTTATACCCCTGACGACCTGACGTCATGGAAGAGGAGACAGCAACCGAGGCAGGACCCAAGACTTTGCTATTCAGGCCGACTGAAGGCAACCTGCCAGCAGATTACCCAAATGTAATGACTGCAACAGTGAAACACGAAGAACATCGGTGATGTATAATCAATCAACGGGGAAGACACCAGGAACAGACGGTACCTTCTGCAAAAGTTTAGAAGCTGGGTGGGAAGAAAGCAATAAAGATTAGGAAGATTTTAACAGTATTTTAAAAGTGAAAGTAACAACATCTTGGAAGAAAGCTGTGGTGGATGTATTACCAACAAGAGGGTAAAGACCTTTATATCAAGCCTGATATAGACCTATTTCCATCTTAAACCATGACAATAAAGTGTTTTTATGTCTACAACAAGCTAAGAGATCGACAAAAGTGCTGATAAAATTGATAGCTATGGATCAATGTGGTTTTGTGGCAAGAAGCAAACATTTGACAAAATGAATAAAACAAAATCCAAGTGCGAGTTTTCTTTTAAGTGGGGGGACAGTACCCATTGTAAGTATTTTGAATGTGACCCTAGTAGCAACATAACCCTACGTGTCACTGGAGGCAATAGACAGCCTGAAATATTTTGTAATGATGTGCCCTTTGTTTAGCTAAGAGTACAAATGTACATATTTTTACATCAGTAGATTGACATTCCTTACAAGTACAGGTTGAATGCATGTCAGGTACAGCTAATGCATATTCCAGTTTTGGGAATGACACATGATTTAGGGCATAAGAGTGTGTGTACAGTTTTAACTGTGAAAAACTTTTGCTATGATTCTGTCTATATGTTTAGAGAAGTCTATGAGTGGGTTCAGTGTTAGTTCAAGGTATCTTTGCTCAATAAAGTTGGGGAATAGTACTGCCTTTTAAATCTTTGACTGAGTAATTCTGGTAGTGACTGAATTTTTTTTGCACTTGTGAACATCATGACATTATTTTGAACATTACAAATACTCAAAAATCTACATCACCACAGAAGCAGTTGACCAAGTTAAACTCTACAAACTCTCTAGACAAAGAAAGAGAAAAAAATCTATATACATGTGTGTGTACATTATATATATATATATATATATATATATATATATATATACACACACACACACACACACATATATATATATATATATATATATACACACACACACATATACATACACACACACATACATAAATTTTATTTATTTATTTATTTTTTATTTTACATTTGTTAACCGGGCTGGTCTAACTGGATACATATCCGTTTTCAGTAGAGGCCCGAGGAGAAAAGCTCCAATACACAACAGAAGTACATATTTAAATTGCAAGATTCAAAGTATTGTTACAACAAGAGAATACAGCTTACATATGCAGGAATGAAAATTTACATAGATGTTATATAAGACTAAAGGACAGACAGGAAATTATACACAGAACATTGATTTAAAGATACTGAAAAATAGACTGAAATCAGAGATTTTCCTTATTACTAAAAGGAAAGAGAAATTTTAGAGATCTGCAATTAGGAAGTGGACCTAGAAGTAAAGAGATATGTAGTTAGTCAGGTTCTCGACATGGGCATGTCCATTGTGTGGAGAGATATTTTAAGGTTAGCTTTGAAATGATAGATCTAAGGTTGTTTGGCAGGGAGTTCCACTGCTTGCCAATGGAATTTGCATAAAGGGCATCCCCACCTGAGTTTTTGCTTTAATGGTTAGGATCTGATGCTGTTAGATGATCGGAGACTATTGAGGATAGTATATGGAGTTAGAAATTTGCACAGTGAGGGAGTTCTATCAGGATGGTTGATAATTTTTTAAGCTCGGGCAGTTGGCTAAGTTTGAGGAGATTTGGCAGTTCCAACCAGCCAAGTCTTCGCAGATTAAGGCAATGATGGGGTTGATAAGGGGAACCTGTAATAAATCTGGCAATGTGGTTATAGGCAAGAGAGAGCATGTTAAGTTCACGCTTATTGAGAAAAGAGAGGATCGGGAAGCATAGAAGAGGGAAGAGAGGAGATGGGCACGAGCACAATAATATTGACCGGAGACTACAGGGGGGTTTTAAAAGGTAATAGTTCCAGTATAATTCAACACAATGGAGTTACTAGTGCTGAATTTATAAAGATACACTTTTTACAGGCTTTGTATTGTTAAAGTCCTCAAGATAGAGTGTCAGTTTTGACAAGGACAGTATAGTTCTGAATAGAGGGGTACTGTTTGTTTTGTATTTTACCCTTTTTTTAGAGTTGAGGCTTCTGGTGGTTTTTTTTTTTTTTGTGGTCCTGGCCGCTGTTAGGGTCTTGGGAACCACAGGAAGCTAGGGGGGGAGGGGGGGAGTGATGTGAGAGAAGGAGGAGAGAGAGATGAGTATTAGTGTTAAAAAAAGTAAAAAAAAACTACTAGGCTACTACACAGCAGCCCTTTTTAGACACAAACACACTCAAATGTCTTCATAATCCATAAAGTATGCAGTTAAAGAGAAACATTCAAATACTATGAGATGGCATCTAATGACTTCAGCTTTGTTAAATAGACAGCAGATACTGAAATTATAACTTTAAATGAGTTCAGCTCTAGGTCGCTAATGCATTATGCTTAAAAGATGCCTAGAGTTACTTTAAAACACATTCTTGTACATAAAATAGCATCCAGTTACTTTAAATGATTACAGAATTAGGTCGCATATGGTTTATGATACAAAGACATTAAATGTAAGTCAGTAACATTTATGCAGCATTTACATAAGCAGTAAAACACATTCAGTTCCTTTTAAAATAGATTCAGCCAGCTTGGTATACTATACTTAGATTAACATACAACATACACCAGGAGAGACAGGGTTTTAAAGGTAACAGTTCCAGTAGTATAATTCAACACAATGGAGTTACTAGTGCTGAATTTATAAAGATACAATTTTTACAGGCTTTGTATTGTTAAAGTCCTCAAGATAGAGTGTCAGTTTCTTGACAAGGACAGTATAGTTCTCTCTGAATAGGGTACTAATGTTTTGTATTTACCCTGATTTTAAGAAGAGTTGAGGCTTCTGGTTTAGTTTTCTTTTATGGTCCCGATGGGGCCTGTTAGGTCTTGGGAACCACAGGAAGCTTTAAGAAGAGTTGAGGCTTCTGGTTTAGTTTTTATGGTCCTGATGGTCTTGGGAACCACAGGAAGCTAGGCAAGGGAGGGGGCTACCTAGGAATTAGCGAAACGCTGGTGAAGATGCAAGCAGTAGAAACTGATAGGAAGTCCTTCGCACGAAATGGAACCGACAGGAATCACCTCGACCGAAAAGATGTTCCACACACCAGCTAATGCTTTTTATAAATGTATATGGTTTACCTTCAAAATGTTGACCATCACACTGTCGAAACCACTTCCGTGAACTCTGAACTGCGATTTCTCAAAACCTCGAACACAGACATTCCGAACCACAAAATCTTGCCCCTTTTTGACCCATGTTAGCACTCGTTTTAGGTTTGTGTGAAATGTCAAAGTTCGCTTTTTTTTTTTGGCTTTCCTGAAATTTCAGCAGTACAGATTTCGTGGAAACGTTTTGACAATGTGCCTATTCGACTATCTGCTTTCAACATTTTGAAGGTAAACCGTATGTGCATATAGATATATATATATATATATATATATATATATATATATACACACACACACACACACACACACACACACACACACACACAAAGAGCTAAAGGAGATTTTTTTTTTTTTTTGTTAAGTTAAACAGGTAGAAATATTAATGAGTACCAAAAAGGCTAGATCAGAAGCAAAAAAAAAAAAAACTTAACTATGATTCTTAGTGAAATACACCACAGAATGGGACACCTGGCTGCATCAATGGAAGATCACATCTGATCTTAGAGAGGCAAATGAGATCTGATGAATGAGAACAGGTCTATAAAGAGTTGTTTGAAGGGGCTTGAGGTTAGGCGCACCTGCAAAGCAAACACTGGATCTGACGAGAGACTCTATCCCACAAGTCAAACCAGAAGGGATGGGATGAAATAGAATATGTAGTGCTGTCAATTTTCTTTAGAACACAGCATCATTGCATATACAGACTCGGACAAGACTGCTGCCTTTACAAAGGTGCACTTTAAACGTCAAGAATGTATAATTTGCAAACATTTGGCTTCTTTATTAGTTGGGATTATCAATGCAAGGGAACACAAGTTGAACTGTTTTTCATCTTGTGACAAAGAAAAAGTGGTTTACAGCATTACTTGCGACTGTGGTGTACAGTAGTTCAGAAGGACCACCAAGACACAAACAGTAATCTATGCAGGTCAGTACGAAAGCATTTTTAGAAGTACATGGAGAATAATGTCTGTTTTAAGAAAGTTTATTTTGAGAACTCTTGTGAAGATAGACTGAAATGCACAATAAGCAACATCTGGAAAAAACATTAGTTGTTTTGAACTTTAAGGACTTGATGCTTTTTCCTCTAAAGGTACTGATATTAGTATTAAGCATTTATTTACTCCATTGCTTTCTACTTATTAAACTGCCACATACCTGTTTATACTTGAGATGTTCCTTTAAGCCTGTGATAGCTATAGAAAGTACATGGACTTGACTGGCTAATGGTTAATTATTGCTTTTATTTATTCTGTTACACTATGAATGATACTTGTCTAGAAGTAAACAATTTTAAGAAAAAGGGGGACTGAAACTGCATTTACAGCAGGTGTGGGTCACACTGGTAATTTTAACTTTTTTTTTTTTTTTTTTTTTTTTTTAACAGTTTTTCAGGTGTAGTCAACACTAGTACAGTATTTAAAAAAAAAAAAAAGGTGCGAGTTGCCAGAGATTCACAAGAGTTCAAAATCAAGTGGGAGGGAGAGAATGAAGGCTAGAAGTACTGGTCTTTCCTAATATAAAAAATCTTAAAATCGTGACATTCAACGTGAAATAAGAACCAAGGAGTCAAGAAATGTGCTACAATGCTGCTTGTAGCAGTGGACAGTACAGTTGCATAAAATCTTACCATAACAATAGATCTCCTTCTCTTCACTGTTGCAGTATTCTTACAATAGGGATCCCCTGCTAAGGGGGCCAGATATCCGGCAGGTATACCAAAGCCTTTAGGTTGACATGGGTATGCCATACGTCACACATATGCTAAATGCACACAGTGTAGGGCATAAAGGGGACGTCCAAATGTACCATCCTCAGAACTGAGAGGCCCAGTAGGAACACCAGTCTATGGATTAGAGAGGTAACATGCACATCTGGAAGGGAGAAGAGGGAGTGAGTGAATACTTGAACATTGAGGAGAAGGACATTACTGTTATGGTAAGATTTTACACAAGTCTACTTTGTCCTTCCACATGTTGCAGTATTCCTTACTGAAGGAAGAGTAAAAGCTCAAGAGAAAGCTTGGTAGGAGAAGGCTTAGCATAGCCCTCATGAAAGCCATGCAGGACAGCCCTAGCAAATCCAGCTCTACAAAGCACCGGAGGAAGCCACAGCCCTGGTAGAACCTTTACAGAAGTAGAAAGGCTTTTCCCATGAAAGGAGTAACAAAAGCAAATGGCTTTAAAATCCAAGAAGAAATTGTTTGCCTGGAAACAACCAAAGCTGGAGATCTAGGATAAAGGAAACAAAATGTTGCTCAGACTTGAGAATGGCTTTAGTCTTATCCAAATAATATCTGAACTGCCTATGTAAAATCCAAGGTGAGAAGAACCTTCTCACCAGCAGAATGCGGAGAATGGAAAACAGTGGGCAAACTAACAGACTGATTAAGAGACAATTCATTAGCCAGTTTGGGTATAAAAGAAGGATTAGTATGAAGAGACACCCTGTCCCTATGAAAACCTAAAATAGGAGGGACGGCCATAAGGGCCTAAAATTCAGACACCCTTCCAGCTGAAGCAAGGGCCAAAAGAAGAACAGTCTTCCAAGTACAATGCTGCAAGGAAGCTGAAGTTGCAGGCTAAAAAGGAGCCTGAGTCAATTTTTCATGAACAAAACTAAGGTCCCAAGGAGGAGGAATAGGCTTCATGGGAGGCCTAACATGAAAGATATCTTTAAGAAATGTTTTGACCTCAAACCTAGAAGCCAAAGGAAGAGTCAAAGGCAGATAAGCAGAAATGTCTGAAAGGTGAACTTTAACTGAAGAACATGTTGACCCAGCATGGAGGTATTCACACAACTGAGAGAACTAAAGGAACTTCCACAGAAAGTCGACCCTGGTTACAAGCAAGACACCACACAGAATATCTCTTGGACACAAGATTTACTTGTAGTGAGTTTCCTGACCTCCTGCAGAAACTGAAGCACTTCCTCAGGAAAAAAAAGGGCTAAAAGGGATCAAAGCCCTATCACACCCAATGTGTCAGATGAGTGAACATGTGAGGATTGAGGAGAGACCCCTTGTCTTGTGCAAGTTCATCCTGTGAGATAACCTGTGATGTCTGCCCTTGGCTAGGTGTAGAAGAAGAGGGAATCAATGTTGTCTTGGCCAAAAGAGAGTTACCAGTAAGATTTTGGGAGAGTCCTGTTCCATCTTGAACAGGACTCTCAGTATGAGAGGAAGTGGAAGAAAAGTGTGGAGGAAAGTACAGTTGTGTACACTTACCATAAATGTAGATGTTCGAGTGTACTCACTGTTCCAGTCATCACCTGTGGGGTACTCCTGCTGTGGTAGCCCTCGGCCGGTCCGAATACCAGAGTCAATGTTTTTTTGTGCCGGCTGCAGTCGCCTGTAGTCTGACGTCGGGTCGTCAGTGCTATAAAGCAAGGCAGCCGACGTCATTACATCAGTTGTTCTTGCCCTAACCCGTCAGAAGCACAAGGAAATAAGGAAAAGTGGTTCTGGTGGCAAAAAGCCACCGTGGGAAGCTTTATGTCCCCCTAGGGGAAGATGCTATATGGTGGATGGAAGCCAGGACTGCAACAGTGTATACACTTGGACATCTGCATTTATGTTAAGAGTACAAAACTGCACTATGTTCTTCGTGTTTCACTGTTGCGGTCATCACCTGTGGGAGGATTCCCAAAGGTTAGAAAAGGGGTGGAGGATAGGTTAGAGTCCTAGGCATGATTAGCAGGCCCTGCAGAACTGCAGAGGCAAATTCTACCCTAGACTTTGAAAGAAGAGATAGGTGGTAATGCTTTGTAAAGGTATGGACAGAGGTCCATGTGGCAGCTTCCAAGATGTCCCTAGTGGGGACTCCTCTGAGGAAGGCTGTGGAAGTGGAGGCTGCCCTAGTGCAATGGGTACAGATAGAGTTGGGGGGGGGGTTCCCATGTAGTTTGTAGCAGAAATGGATACAGTGTGATATCCATTTGGAAATTGGTTTGTTTGGAAATGGGCTTCCCCTCTGCAGCAGGGGCAAAACTGACAAGTAGTTGGCCTGCTTTTCTGAATGGTTTAGTACGGTCCAGATAGTATCAAAGTTATCTGTGAACATATAGCAAGTGTAGAATTCTTTCTCCCTTGTCGTGGCTCTACTGTCCCAGTCAGAAGTAATTTAGTGGAAGGCAAAAGTTGGGAAGGTTTGTCAGAAGAAACAGACAACAAAGGGGTCAGCAGAAGTACATCTGTAAAGAAACTTACAATCATCGGGCACCTTATAACACCATCAGGTTTCTAGGGGTCCGGGGGCTGGGAACCAGGAGCCTGAGAAGCTGCAGTAAAAGTTCCCAACAAGGCAGCAAGGACACATGAGACAGCAGAGGACTAAGGAGACTCCATGTGGAGGAGCTCATAATACCTCTTCTGGACTTCAGAAACCTGGGTACAGTCCCATTTAAAGAATTTCATCATATGAGAGAGAGTATCCTCAAAGAAAAGTTCTTCAAAGGGATAAGCTGGACTAATGGAGTCCTCCTACTCAGAACCATAATCTAATGGAGAAGGAATCAGAGGAATAAGCCAAAGACTTTTCCCCACAGTCCAATTCCTCATCAGAAGAGTCCTGCTCCCTGGGCCTCTTAAGTGGAGTGGATGACCAGGGGGAGGGGGGGCAGGAAAAGAGACTCCCCATGGGTGCTTCAAGAATGTGAGTGCATTAAACAAACAATCCCTGTGTGAAATCCTGCCATTCGTGCAAGGATCCTTACAGCAGGGAAAATATGTTTTGTTTTCTGTTTCTTCTAAGGGAAGTCAACCCTAAAAATCTTAGGAGGCTCAGATCCTTGCAAATACTCAAACATAGTGAAAATCTCTTCCCTGACAAGAATATGTGGAACACCCCTTAGTCCTTTGGATATGATCAGCCATGGGTCCCCCTCATCATCCATAACAGACTTCTGCAGAGCCTCTGAGGACATGTGAGAAGCCGGATCCATGCCGGCATCAGAAGCAGTTGTGGAAGAGGAATCCCACAGAATAATCAGATGATTGTCCGGGATTTCAACAAGACAGATGTACAGGAGAGGCAGTACAGCAGCTGAATCTGACTTAACTTTTTTGGTCATCTTCTTGATAGACAGCTGATTCTTGTGCCAGGACATTTCTGCCATCGCACCCTGTGTCAACAACTTTAAGACAATGGTTGTCTCAGTAGATAGACAAGGAGGAGACGACTATGAAGAGTCTTAGGGACAAATGCTTGACAAACTGGGCACGACATATAGTTGAGAGAAGCACCTAAGCGAAACAAACACTGCTCGTGATGGTGCTTATGGGAAATGTGTCTCCCATAGTGCATTTTCCCCTTTCTGGATGATATGTAACCACATGACAAACAGAAAAAAGCCAAAAAAAGAAACAAAATGCAACAGGGCACTTATCTGAAACAATATGGTAACCTGCAGACGAAGGAGCATTCAGACCTACGATCGAAGAAGGCATCTGGACTGGCAATAAATTCTGGAGTAGGTATGTCTGTTCATCACCTTTATGTCCTATGGTATGAGTGGGGAGCATACGTGTGACGTACGTCGTCCTTCTAAAAAAACCTAAGACTTTGGTGCACTGGCTGGATGTAGGGCTACCCTTTGCAGGGCATCCCTTTAGTAAGGAATGCTGCAAAAGTGATATGGAAGGACACCTTAATCAAGCAAGTAAAGACAGGCAAATAAGGACAAGAGCAAGCAGTAAAATTAGATCAACTAAATCTGCTCCTTGTTACGTAAACAGTGCCCATCAATTCTGCTGTCACAGTGTGACCTACTGGACAGATCAAGTCTGTTACTACCAATGTGGAATACTGCAATCTGTCTGTTGCACTCTACAGCCAAAGTATGCTGCCCCACCAACATCTGGCCTCAGACTTGCCTATCTCACATATGGTGACATGTGCTCAGTAAAAAAACAAAACAAATCCATTCTCTTCACTTCAAGATCATTTTCTGCAGGATGCATGCTAATAACAAAGTTCCCATTTCCATACATACAGCCTCTACAATAAAAACAGCCCAATAATCAATTCATACTTTTTATATAAGCTATTGAGAGTACAGAGAGAGGTGTTTCAAATGAATTCTCATCTGGGATACTTTTGTAATGGAGTCTGCATGCCCTCCATGTTTTTTGTGCGGGCTTTGTCTAGGTGCTGCAGCTTCCTCCCACCTTCCAAAGACATGGGGTAGGTGATCAAACATCCTCCAAACTGTCCATAGGTATATGTGTGTGCATTCTGAAACAGACTGGTCTCCTGTCCAAAAAGAGTTTCAATGTCTTACTTTTACTGTTGGGATAAGCTTCAGCATCTCACAATCCTGTAAAAAGGATAAAGTGGGTTACCAGGAAATTACTGAATTCTACTTCTTTACTGGGCCATGAATCCCCATGCTGAAAGTTAAAATGGTTAGGACCAATTCAATACTTGCCAGTGTTAAGAGAACCAACTTCCCAACAGCTTGAAGGAACTATTTACTCTGCTGACCATTTAAATCTACTAAGTATAATTGTCTCTTAAGGGTAATGTGGGATAAATTTCTAAACCTGGACAACTTATGCAAGAATAAAAGACATCCGGCACTAGAGAGGTACTCTGATAAACCTCAAAAACCTTGCAAAATTAAAGGTGTCCATGGCCCCCTGTGGCTGATAGTGGTCCTCTAGGTGGTGTACTAAGAGGATGGTTCTTATTCTACACCAAGAGGGTAGTGTAGTTTTCAATCTAAATAAAACCTCTTCTGCACATCCAAATGAATGTTTTGCCTGCTGTCAGCAGAACCCAGTTAAAAAAAGGTTAAATACTTGCAAGCAAATGTAGTATAAGGAAACAACTTGTGCCACACTAGTATCAAGTCATCTGACTACCCTTGCTCAGTGTCTACTAATACTCAATACTTCTGCTGCACAACAACACATCAAGCCGGCTAAACACTCATTACATAATGCCACTCAATGAAGTAATGTAAAAGAGCAAATAGATTTAGCAACCCTCACTACAGTGTTTATTTTATGAATATTCTCCACTCTTCTGGGTTCCTCAAAGAGACAAAAAAAGAAGACTAGTGTGAAACTGCTTTCAAAGACTTATGAAAACGCAGTCCCCAAGAGGCATATAGCTCTTATCACAATGCCAGCAGAGCAGCTGGGCTCCATTAAAACGTAACACACCACCAGATTCGACTGCTATTAATATCATTCTTTTAATCACTGTGTGTAATGGGCAGGCAAAATAATGTGTTTTTTCTGTTAAAAAGCTACTTTTTCATTGGCTAACTTTCATCAGCACAAAGTAACAAAAGCATGACTACGCAGTAAAGATTCAAAATGAAGCTAAGCAACAGCAACATTAAGCTACCGGGACAAATCTACTACGTTTATTCAGAAAAGAGCAACGGGACAGCAACTAAGAAGATATGATAACTTCTTTTAACGATCTGATGCATATCTACTCTCCGAACATGCCCAAGGTGTTTTAACCAACAGAGATGTGCACTCTGCTGAATTTTTTTTATAAATAAAAATGGAAAACTGAAAATATATTTCAGAAGCCACAGGTACTTACCAATAATTCATGCAATAATTAATTTCCAGTGGGAGTTCTGCATTTTAATTTTTTTTCAGCTGCATGAAATGAAGCAGAGGTTGACAGCCTTCCACAGACTAAGTACAGTCACAGTATCTTAAGAGGTATCACACTTCCCTTTGGTTAGAAAGTTGTGAGTTCTATTCCCACACCAGGTAGTTGGATTCATTTTTTCCAATACTGACACTGCACTGCAGCATAACGGGGCTGCGATACACTGCTGAGTGTGGCGTCCTTCAGATGAGATGTTAATCCAAGGGCTCATCTGCATGAGCTGGTGACAACTCAGGTGAATGTAAAAGATCCCACACAGCACTTCTTGAAAATACAAAAAACGAGAAAGTGGTGGAACCAACAAACCCAAAAGTAATAAATATAAAAAGTAAAAGGCATGTAGACTGGAAAATAAAAACTTTTAATTCAAAAGTAGTAAGAACGGTAAGTGCTTTCAAGGTTGCCCTCTTCTTCAGACCTTAATAAAAATGTGAATATCAAAACAGTTTAAATACATGCCAACAACCAAAAAAAAAACACTTCAAATAAATCAGTGCTGCAAGCCTCTCTTTCTCAGGAGAGGGTTTTAAAGAGACAGCATTGTTAAGGCCAGGTGATACATGAGCTTTAAAATCAACAATCCATCTTAATTCTATAAACTCTGTTTCGTTACAAATATCACCTTCTCTTAAAAACTTTCATTAATAATCTGTAGCACCAAGAAGTATGTTGCAAACCAAAAATTTTAACGATGTTTAGCTAAGGCATTAGTTACTTTATTGTTCTTTATATCACTGAGATGCTCCACTATTCTCCCTTTAAGCATACGATTGGTCTTACCTATGTAGTAAGCATCGCATAAGCTGCACTTAGTAAAATAAACTATATTTTTGGTGCAACAATCAGCATAGGACTGAAATTCTATTGGTTTCAGGTACACTGGATGTATAATCATAGTAGTGGACCAGATATTACTGCAAATGTTGCATGCTCTACACGCATAGGTTACCCTGTGTTCAGAAAAAGACTTCGCTCTAACATTATTATGTCTGTAACATAATCTTTGTTTAAGATTTTTATTATTCTTAAAACTAAATTTAGGAGTAGGACCTAGGACCCTACTAATATCTGGGTCTGTAAGTAGGATGGGCCAGTTCTTTTTAACTATTTCACAGGTTTTGCTCACATCACTAGAGAATGTTAAACATTCATCCTATTGATAACCTGATCACATTTTCCCTTTGTATCCAATGTTTCTGTTGAAATCCCACTTAAAAAATATGGCTTAGTCTTATGTTCATCTTCTAGAGAGTTAATCTCTTCCACAGCCTTGTCAATCTCATTTACTTTATAACCTCTATTCTCAAGACTGACATAGAGGCCTTAAACTGCATCCTGCAAATCTCCCTTATTTTTTACAGTCTTTTGCAACGTAACACTTGATTCTTAATAATGTTTTAGTAACATGGCCTGGATGCATACTAGACTGATTTAAAATCTTATTTTTCCTGCAACCTTTCTTATGCATCTTGGTGGTGATGCTACCAAGCATGTCCTTATTGACACTGATGTCCAAAAAGTCAATTTGAAATTTAGAGTGTGTTGTGAAGTAAAAGATAGATAGGTGGTAGTACTACCTAAATATAGTTGACAAAAAACTCTAGCTGGGTCTCATTACCATGCCAAACAACAAAAATATAGTCAACAAACAGTTTGTAAAAGGTGACATATTTCACAAACAAGGGTGAGCAGAATACCTTATCTTTCTCCCACTGGGCTAAGACAATGTTCGCATATGTATTAGCACAGGCTGTGCCCATCGCAACACCAATTTTTTGTAGAAAAAACTCTTTCTCAAAGAGAAATACATTGTTTTCCAAATTCAGGTCCAACAGGGCACAGATCATGTTAACCTTACAGTTGGAAAAATTGCTTTCTTTAGATAAGAATTGTCTTATATTCTCAATACCATTGTCATTTGGTATAACAGTGAACAGAGAGTTCACATCCAGTGTTGCAAAGAAAGCATTCCTGATGGCAAATGCAGATCTAGAATCAGCCCATGAGAATAAGTGTTCCAAGAACTGTTTACTATCTATCAAAACAGCTGATGCAGTACTCAATACATGTTTAAGTTGTTTCTCCACATATATGGAGCAAAGGTGATATATGTAATGAAACAGAGTTTATAGAAATAAGATGAATTGTTGATTTTAAAGCTCATGTATCACCTGGCCTTAACAATGCTGTTTCTTTAAAACCTCTCCTGAAAAAGAGAGGCTTGCAGCACTGATTTATTTTAAGTGCTTTTATTGGTTGTTGGCATGTATTTAAACTGTTTTGATATTCACACTTTTATTAAGGTCTGAAGAAGAGGCCAACCTCAAAAGCGTTTACCTTTGTTACTACTTTTGAATTAAAAGTTTTTATTTTCCAGTCTACTTGCGCCTTTTACTTTTTATACTTCTTGAAAACAGTTGGGGAAGATCTCAGGCGCCCTAGCCATATTTCCCCTAGTTAGTGCAAATTACTACTAGGGGGTTCCACCCTGGAAACATGCCATTAGCATAGTGGGGCAGAGAGTTAATGAATAAGTAAAGCATCCTACAAGTATAAAATGACACTTAAATATGGTCATGATGGTTTCTATGCACCATGCACAGTCAAACTAATACAATAACAGTCAAAATACAGATACATACTGAAGACTTGAGAGAAGGCATTAATGACTGTTACTCGGCTGCAGTACAAACCCTAAAGCATAAACCACCTTTTCTGTGTGTTCACGAGGATGGAAAGAATTGTAAGAAAGTCTAAAGGGCAGCTGGGGTAAACCTTTACAACTGATGTCATGTGCTAAATCCAGAATGCAGTCCTATCTGTTATAATGACAGTAAGTGGCAGAACTTCATAATTTTTTAAAAGGTAAAATCATATTTTAAATACTAAGATTCCCATACATTTGCATTAATTTAAAAACAGGTAATAGTCAACTGGGCCATCTATTTTTGTGCATAAGTACATACCTTCAGAGTAGGTAAAAAAGGACCAAGGTCAGTTTGCCATCCAAACTCATACCCTTCAAGGCTGCTGAAGAAGCAACGTCACAGAAGAGAGCTACAAACACATCAACAGTTAAAGATGGGTCCCAATGTGGGGAGGGTTCTTTCGAATGTCAACAGAGGTGCAGTATTCCTGTAAGGAACTGTTTCTGGGCCACAATCCTGGCCTCCACAAGGTAACGATGTGCATAAATAATTAAGACATGCTCTATGAAACTAGAATAACTTCAGCTCAAAACACACAGGTGTCTAAGACAGGTCAGGATAATCTGCAAGTCGACTGACTAGGGTGGTACTGTTCTACCCAAAAACTGAGAACTACTTGAACTTGTAGTCATAGCTTTGCAGAGTGGAATGATTCAATCAGCCTCAATAACCTCAGAGAGACCCTCAACCTCAGACATCAGGGAATCTACACAAGTAGGCTGGACTGTAAAATGGAGATGGATGTTGCTCTATCTGCTAAGCCAGAATATATCCCAAGAGTAATCATGACTACAACCTATTGGTTCTTTGAGAAGGTATTCTAAGCTGAGGGAAACTTAAAATTTCTCCTGCCAACAAACAGTCCAACAAAGGAGTGTAGAGTGCTGCACTGCTGTCAGTGAGACCATCCTCTTAGGTCACCAAGCTGGCACAGGAAGAAGATACCTCAACAAATGACACTGTCACAATCCAATGGCAGTGAAGAGGCTTCTTCCTCTTTTGAGGTTGGCTTGGAAGAGAAATAAAAACGAGATGGATGGACTCGCAAAGGCCTTCCACAGGAGTAAGTTTACTCTTAAGGAATTAGTTGATTGGGTCCCAAATGGCTTGACAGAAGCACATGCCACTCTTTTAGTGAGTACCCACAAGTCTGTCTCTAAGCTTCAACCTTGGGCAGAGGAGTGCAGTGTCTTACACAATACCTTTGGACTTTAGGGTCCACCCTGCTTCTGAATACAGAGAGATCACACAGCAGTCAAGTATGTTTTGCAAGGAGATTTAACCATTTGCACAAGGGCTTATAAGGGGTCAACTGTCTTCTTAGGTGCCAAAAAGACAGTGTGCCTCCAGACTGCCTGTACAGTATCCTTAAAGACCAAAATCATAAGGAAGATGACCCAAAGCTCCTCAGGCTTCTTTAGCAAACACAACACACCAGCTATTTTTGAACAGATGTAAAGGAGTTTTCAAGTTATCCCCAGTTTTCTTCACAAGAACAGAGTATAAAGGATTAGTCCAGATAAAATCACGATCTAGGAGACTCTCAAGATACCCTCCCTGTGGAAGAATAAAGATACGTTGTTGAAGGTTCCAGTAATTTATTCAGTTAAGTATATGGATGACTCCACTCGAGCCCTCTGGATTACCTGTTTTTAGTCTTCTTCATAAGCTTAACATCCTCCGCAAAAGTGGTGTTATAAGGGGCCATGAAGATAAAACTCATTATCTTTATCTGTCCCACAGACATTGGTCTGTGGGTTCTCCGACTACTACGAACAGTGTAAATAAGGGAGGAGTCTTGAATGTCCCCAACATCCAGCAGAAGTGAGCACTCTCACACACACACACACACACACACACACACACACACACACACACACACACACACACACACACACACACACACACACAGCATGTACCATATGTTGGGTGTCAGGTGACTTGATCCAAAAGTGACAAGCAGAGGGGCACATATTGGGCCTCATGCTAGCTTCAAGCACTACTGTCGAAGGGTCTGCTCTGCTCTCAAAGCTGTGACACTAACTCTTACAAGGCATCAGACATTTGCTTGATGTCTACAACCTGAGTAATGAACTCTGTCCTGAGAATACCCGATATACTCCTAACCTCAACCTACAGCATTACAATGATTAGACAGGAGGGGGGGCAGGGAGTTCTTAGCCCAAGCTTTCTCATCATTCTCTTCCATTTCTATTTTCTATATGGGGTTGGGGTGTCATGTGAAATGTCATCATTTCTCTCCATTCAATGCAACTCTCCTACCTTCTTCAAAACTCATGCCTGTAGCAGGTGGTATTCTCACACAACCCATCCACTTGTTTGCTGGAGACATTTGTTTCTTCTTGCCTTCCTCCGGTCTGTCCCACATCTTCTTCACCAGACTGTCTTCTGCCCTTTTTTTTTTTTTTTTTTGCAAATGTGCTCAGACTACTGTTATTTGTTCTCTGACCTTTTCTGCAATTGGAGCTACTCTGGCTTCTGCTCTTATGTCCTCATTTTGTCTGTCCCACAGTGGGCATCCTACCACCCATCTCAGGCACTTTATCTCCATCACCTCTGATTTCCTCAACTGCTCTGCCTTTACTGCCCCGGTACTGGTCACACCACCATAGGGTTGCCACCTTTTCAAATGGCCAAAGTGGGACATTTTCAGGACAAACATCAGATTTTACAGGCCAACACATACCCACGGTCAGTACAAAGGATAGAACTTAACTTTTTTGCCTAAATAAAAGCTTATTCTTGTAGCAGTTTAGTTGCATATTCTGTTTCTTATAACATTTAGGTATTTTAGATACAGAATAACTGTTTTATGCAACTATTACATAAAATATAGAACATAATTATGTCCTACAATCTCAGGACATTTGCCATTTTTAATATTTTAAGTCAGGACACAACTGCCCAAAGAGGGACAGGTGGTAACCCTACACCACCGTTTTGTATACCTTACTTTTCAGTTTCTTTGGCATTCTTCTGTCACACGCTACCTCTGACACTGTACCAGCTGCCTGAAGCCCCTCTGATTCTAGCTTTGACCTCTTCCATTCAGACTTACCTTCTCCTTAACCACCTTATCCCAGATACATGAATCTATTAACCTGTTCCACTATTTTCCCTTCTGTTTCAGTTCTCAACTTTTTTCAATTTACCCTATTTCCTGCCATTACAACCATCTGATCTGTACTCAGTTTCAACCGAAGTGCCTTCAATTTTATATTTCATTCCTCTATCCTTTGCTGAAGTTCTTGTTCAAAGTCTGCATACAGAAACTTTGTTGATCCGTCCTCTCAGACCTGTTTGCTAATGTAATCCATCAATAATATGAGTACTGGGCTCAGAGGTGAACCCTGATGGACTCGCAATGGGAACCCCTCTGTGAGAATGAACACTGTTTGTACTTGAGTCATTGGGACTTTGTACATAGCCTGTACTAATTCTAACAATGTTTCTTGGACTTCAAACCATCACGAGACTGCCCAAATCCTTTCTTGGGACATTGTTGTATGCTTCTCTAAGTCGAGGAATGCATAGTTGGACTCTTTTCTCATCTCCGCTTCTTCTCAAATATATATATATATATATATATATATATATATATATATATATATCCATCTCATTGCAAAAAAGTCTAGTCAGTTGTGCTGCATCCTGACATGAATCCAAACTGCTCATCTCACATCTTACTTTCTACTACTCTGCATATTCATTTAACAATTACACTGTCAGTGTGACAGGAGTTTGATACCTCTGCACTGCCCACATTTGTTCTTTAACATTGGCACTATTACGCTTATTCTCCAGTCATCCGGGATATGCCTTTTTCTACCCTCAGGAGCGATTTCTCCTGTCTCACCCAGCATCTTTATCAAATCTGCTGCACCCTCATCTCAGCCTGCTGCTTTCCCTGACTTCATCTTCCCTACTGTCGTTCTTTCTTTTCCTCTGGTGGATTTCTCCTCCTCTTTCATTGTAGGCTGTGTCTGGGACAATACAGCTTCTGTGGGATTTTCTTCATTTAGAAGCTGCTGAAAATACTTTATCCATCTGCCTTGATGCCCTGAGGACTGCTGAGCAAGCTTTTGCTGGCATCCTATATGAACAGTGTCTGACTATCTTCACCTTGCAACCTGATACAGTTTTTTTGTGCCATCTACTGAGTTCACTTTCCAGAAGGTGGTTGAGTGCCTCTAATGCCCTATTCTTTGCTATTGCAATTCCTCTCTTAGTCACTTTGTTAGCCAACCAGTATTCCTTCCTAGCTTGGTCAGCTTTCTGTCTCTCACTTTTTCCTGCACTCTTCTTTTTTTTGAAGATTTCCTGGACTTCTGCATTCCACCATCACCTTTCTCAATGTACCTTATTTACATAACTGGCTTAGCTGCATATCTGTAGTTCTCAACGCATCGCATGCTGTTTTTTGGCACTGCAGTACTTTTTCAACTCTACTAATTTCCTTTTCTTCCTGAGGAGCTACTGGCTCTAAGTAATTCCTTGAACTGCTGTGCTTTACCTCCAGTCAACTTCCAGGTCTTCAGCCTGGTCTCTGTAGAACTTAGAGCTTTCTCTAACCACTACTTGCAGCTGACTGTGGCAACCAGCGCTACATGCTGTGGGCCAACTGTTTCCACTGCAGATGACTTGCAATCTCCGATTCTAACCCACTAACTTTTCCTTACTAAGACAAACTCTACCAGAGTTGCATGTTGGCCACTCTTGTATGTAATTCTGTGACTGGTTCTCTTGCTGAACCATGCGTTGGCCACCATCAAGTAATTTGCCAGACAAAAGTCTAGAATGGCCTCTCTTCCTTTATTCCTGTTGCCCTGCTCATGTGGTCCCAGTCAGGTGTCATATCCTATTCTCTCTGTCCCAACATGTGCATTCAGGTCACCCATTATCAACACCAATTCATATTCCCCTGCTTTATATAGTGGGTCCTGCACCTGCTGTCTGAATGCATTCTTTTCCTCACTACTGCAACCCTGCTGTGGAGCACAGGCTGACATTAATATAAAGGATTAAGTTGTTCCCAAAGTCAAGTAGGGATTTGGGTGGTACTGGCATATTAGGACACTCCATCCAAAGTGACTACATGAGACACCTCCCCTGTAACCTTGCTTTACACTCAAAAGCAGAAAATGATCAAATTCTTGCTAACTGAGGACAAGCTCAGAACTACTGAGAAAGGGGGGCACTAACATGGGGCCCGCCTGAAGTAGGCATTGGCTTACCATATGAAGCATGTTGTCCCAGTGATAATGCTTGGGGTTCTAAGCCTGAAACTGAGAGGGGGACAAAACCACTGATCCCCTCAGAAAGATCTCCTGACAGTTGACATTTTTTTGCTATAAAGAAGGCTCTCAATGATGACTGGAAAGGATGAACCTAAAACAAATATGGTTGGCACTTACTTCATGCTCCTTCCTAAGGCAGCAAAAACCATAGTGGACAGCCACAAAGAAAGCCATGTGGACAGAGGAAATAAAGGATGGCAGCAGGATCTAAATCCAAACAGAGTGGACAAAAAGTACTAGTGATGTTCACAGTGTGTGCGACATGCATCAGAATGGGTGTACATTTGTCACCATACACAGGATCTTCCTGAATTTTGACAAAAACTGTGGAAATGACGAACCTAATCAAGGGTAATCTTCAAATGTAGATTCATCACTTATCTGATACAGTCATTTTCTTGTTCATGACACTGCTCTCTTCTACTCACTTCAAAGTCCCCAGGGGCAGCACTACTGTCTAATAAACTACAAAATACCCAAATTATCGGAGCTGTTAGTCCTTAAAGTTCTTTAACTCTAGGAAGTGTCACTGCTGCAGTCATATCCTTCTGAAGTTCAAGCACAAATATACTTCTGAAACAAGGTACCAATAATCCATATCTATTTCACTGTTTAATAATTTGAGGCATCTGCCCCTACCTGTGACGTAATAAAAGTGGAACATTTCAAAATTCTGCTTCCTCACCATTTGTCCCAGCTGAATCACGCACCTTCATCATTGTTCTTTGACATTTCTCCTATCCAATGTGAACCAAAAGACTAGGTCATTATTCTTCACTAATTTGATAGACTTTACTTCGTTTATCAATATTAAAACTTAATGAGCCTGGCTCTATCAAACAGGATTAAAGCTTTGACTATAACTACAGCTCAAATAGCAGCTTGGGCACTGGAAGAGCTGGGAAGGGGTTGGGAGAGACTGTTTTTTGCCCACATGCTCATTGTGGGAGGAGGGACAAGTGGCTCCAGTCAGCCAATCACCATCATGCTGCTTCTTCTTTTGGCTGCTCCCGTTAGGGGTCGCCACAGCAGATCAACTGTTTCCATTTCTTCCTGTTCTCTGCATCTTGCTCTGTCACACCAACCACCTGCATGTCCTCTCTCACCACATCCATAAACCTTATCTTAGGCCTTCCTCTTTTCCTGTTACCTGGCAGCTTCATCCTTAGCATCTTTTTCCCAAAATACTCTGCATTCCTCCTCAGCACATGTCCAAACCAATGTAATCTTGCCTCTCTAGCTTTGTCTCCAAACCTTCCAACCTGGGCTGACCCTCTTAATAATATACTTATTCCTAATCCTGTCCATCCTCGTCACACCCAATGCAAATTATAACATCGTCAACTCTGCCACATCAAGCTCTGACTCCTGCCTTTTTGTCAATGCCACCATCTCCAACCCTTATAACATAGCTGGTCTCACTACCCTCCTGAAGACCTTCCCTTTCAGTCTTACTGGCACTCGTCCGACACAAATCACTCCTGATACTCCTCTCCACCCACTCCATCCTGCCTGTACTCTCTTCTTCACCTCTCTTCCACACTCACCATTACTCTGAACTGTTGATCCCAAGAATTTAAACTCATCCACCTTCACCACATCTACTCCTTGCATCCTCACCATTCCTCTACCCTCCCTCTCATTTTCACACATATATTTGGTCTTAGTCCTGCTGACCTTCATTCCTTTTCTCTCTAGAGCATATCTCCACCTCTCCAGGGTCTCCTCCACCTGTTCCCTACTCTCACTACATATCACAATGTCATCTGCAAACATCATAGCCCACGGGGACTCCTGTCTGATCTTGTCTGTCAACCTGTCCATCACCATTGCAAATAAGAAAAGACTCAGAGCTGATCCTTGATGCAATCCCACCTCCACCTTAAATGCATCCGTCACTCTCACCGCTGTCACACTACCCTCGTACATATCCTGTACCACTCTTACATGCTTCTCTGACACTCCCGACTTCCCCATACAATACCACAACTCCTCTCTAGGCATCCTGTCATATGCTTTCTCCAAGTCCACAAAGACACAATGCAACTCCTTCTGACCACCTCTGTACTTCTCCATTAACACTCTCAGAGCAAACATCACATCTGTAGTGCTCTTTCCCGGCATTAAACCATACTGCTGATCACTAACCATCACCTGCCTTCTTAACCTAGCTTCCACTACTCTTTCCCATAACCTCATGCTGTGACTGATCAATTTAATCCCTCTGTAGTTTCTACAGCTCTGCACATCACCCTTAGTCTTAAAAATTGGTACCAAAACACTTTCTCCATTCCTCAGGCATCCTCTCACTTTCCGAGATTTCATTTAACAATCTAGTTAAAATATCCACTACCATTTCACCTAAACACCTCCATGCTTCCACAGGTATTCATGCAGGTAGGCTCAAGGCCCACAAGTAACTGTGGTAAGAACAACCTGTCCTAAATGACAGCTCCCTCCAGTCAGTGCTCTGCCAAGACCATGGCCATGCTGTCAATCCCAGGGAAAGAGTGGGCCAAGAGTAACTGGAAGGGGACTGATGGTCAAGCAGTTGGGGAGGCAAAAATCATACAAAAAGAAAAAAAGATTTAATAAAGCAGCATGTGTGTCTTGGACAACATACTACATAAGCAGTACACTGAATTAAGAGAAAGCATTACAATTTCTTTTGAAACTAAAAAGTAAAAAATAAATGCCAATCTCATTTTACCCTTGTTCATAGGTAGGTACTAGGCTATCAGCCCTAGGGCCTATACAAGCCCAGCCAAAAAGGTACCCTGGCTTTTGCCACCCAAGAAAATTAGTTTCCTGTGCCACTGTCGAGCAGAGCCACAGAAGTGATCCCTGGGGTGAATTTCCCATTTCCCATCCAATCATCAAGATTTTTCTTGAAGAGTACTAATGAGGAGCTTTGTTTGATACAGATATGTAGTTTATTTCAGAGTATGGGAAGTCTCTGAGACAGGAATCTATCCCTCCAGCATGCCCTGTTATTGTGGTGACAAGGTTTAGGTCTCTAAAGCGTGTAGCTTGGAGGGAATGGGACTTCTTTAAGTGGAGCATGTCCAACAGCTCTGGGTTTGACATAGCTTTGTATGTTAGGCAGAGATCACCTTTGAGTAGGCGATATGCGACGGAGTAAAGCTGGAGTTTTTTGAGACAGTCTGCGTTGGGCATCTGTTTGAGGTCAGTAATCCTCTTTGTGAGGTATTTCTGCGGCCTTTCCAGTTCTTGTGAGGTATATACCAAAAGGGGCATTGTACTCTATATAATGGGTCTAATGAGTGATGAGTAGAGGGGAACAATGACCTCTTTTTTTCTGGATAAGAAACCTTTTGTGATGAGGTGTGCCATGTAGAAGAATTTCCTGACTACTGTGATGATGTGATTATCAAAGGAGAGACTACTGTCCACCTGTGTCCCAAGGCCACTTATCACACTTTCTGTGTTAAATGTACTACCGCCTATGTTGTAGTTCATGGGTACAGAGTTTTTACCAAAGGGGATGACAATGCACTTTTTGCATTGAGCTTGAGGCCATGGCTTTGACACCAGGCATCTGTATCAGTGAGGTCCTTTTGCAGGATGTCCAAATCGTTAGGAGTTTCGATTATGGCTACTAGTTTGCAGTCATCTGCGAACTTCATTAGCCAAAGACCTTCTGTGTTAGCCTGTACTTCTGAGAAGTAGATACCAAACAGGATTGGACTCGGGAGTGAACCCTGTGGTACTCCACTGTCACTGGTCTGAAGTCGGATTTGGAGTCTGCTACTTTCACATTGTGGGTTCCGTCAGTGAGCCAGTTTGCAACTCATCTTGTGACATAGGGATTTATACCAAGTTTAGTGAGTTTATTTAAAATTCCAGAGTGGGGGATGGTGCGAAAGCCTTGGCAAGATCTAGGTAGGCTGTGTGAACCACCTTACCCTCATCTATGGCTTTGATGACTGCTTCAAAGAAGTCTATCGGGTTTAAGAGACATGCTCTGCCTTTTACAAACCCGAACTGGGTGGGGTCCAGAGTTTGGAGATTACCAATGTCTTTGTTTATAAGTTCCATGACGATACGTTCCATGGCCTTGCAGACCATGCTCGTCAGGCTAATGGGGCGGTAGTTCCCAAGGTCCGTGGTGGCTCCCCCCTTGTGGAGTGGGATAACCGTCGCTGTGTGCCATTCAGTGGGCACAAAGCCTAAGGTGAGGCTATGATTGAACATGGTACTTAGGTGGGGTGCCAGTTCTTTCTGTAGTTCATGTAGAACGCAGCCCGGGATGTTGTCTGGTCCCATGGATGCTGTGTTCTTGGCTTTGGAGAGTGTGGTTTTTACCTGTGCGGCCATAATTACAGGAACTTTGCATTCTTCTGGTATTGAGATGGGCTCTTTACGGGGTGAGAGAGGGGTAAAGTTAGCACTGAACGTATCTGTCAGGATGTTGGCAATATCAGTTGGGTCTGTATATTTAGTGCCATTGTGCTGTAACTCAGAGCAGATCTCAGTGTTGCCATTGAGATTCTTGACATAGCTACAGAATGCTTTGTGGTTGTCTTTGGAATCGGTGGCGATTTTGTCTTTGTAACTAGCTTTGGAGGATTTTACCAGGGATCGCAGCTTCTTTCTGAGGCTGACCAGGGAGCTCCTCCACTCATGGGATTTTACTCTCTTTTGCAACAGTTTCTTCCTTCTTTTGTACAGTTTGTTTATGGCATGGGACCGCCAGACTGGCTTCCTTTTTTTGGAGGATAGCGTCTTGGTTCTGTTTGGGATAGCATGATCCATGCACTCGTTTAAGTGCTTATAAAGTGCAATTGTGTAGGATTCAGTAGTCGTAACTGTATTGCCCATCTGCATGGGTGCCATGAAGTTCACCACTTCTGTCTTAAGAAGCGTGAAATTGGCTTTGGAGAAATTTTTTTACCATGGTTTCCTTAATGGGGGGTGGGGGCAGGATGTGGATATCTAGGGTAATTAGCTTATAGTTGGATCAGACCAATGAGGCATTGACTTCAGGTGTGGAACACTGGTCACTCATGTTGGTAATGACTAGATCTAGGATATTATTGCCCCTGGTGGGGGGCATTGGACTTTATGAATTCCAGAAAGCATTGAGCGAAGGAGTTGGTACACGAGTAATTTTCCCAGTTAATGGTGGGGTAGTTGAAATCACTCGTTACTAGGGTGTTTGGTTGAACCCTAATATTTTCCAGTACATCAAGAAAAAAAAGGAGTGGGAATCCTGGGGCATGGTGGGTGATCTGCAGCAAGCTACAATTTGGATTGCAGTTTTGCCCAGAGTTAGTTGCACTTGGATAACCTCGGCTGCATTATGCTGAGCAACTAGCCTGGAGGTGTGGATATCCTTAATGAACATAGACACACCTCCGCCTTTGGTGTTCCGGTTCAGGTTACATGGCCGAAAAAGTGTGGTAGGAGTTATAGCCTGGTAGTGCAGGGATGCTCTCTGGAGCCTTGAACCAGGTCTCAGTCACTGCACAGATATCGATGTTCTCCATTTTAAGGAGTGCCTCGAGTGAGTGTATTTTGAGATTTAGACTTCTAGCACTGAGTAGCATCACCCTCAGTTTTTGCTTGCCTGTTCCTGTTACGGTGGTGAATTTGTCATTTGAACCTTGCCTAAAAAAGGCACTAAAAGGGCGGCAAGAACCTTAGCGAGTATCCGGAATCCCAGGGGTGACAGGTGCAGCCCATCTCTGGCAAAGCATCATGGTCTGTCAACCATGTCATCCCTTTATAATGACACCAGAAGCTTAGCCAGTTGCTGAAGTCAATCATTTTGCCCTTGTACTGCGGTATCGTTCTGGGTGATGGCAGAATGCTACTCAGGGCTATGGTCATACCTGCCTGGGCTACAAGATCGGAGAGCTCTTCCATGTCTCTCTTCATGTAGTCTAGGGAGGTACGTCTCAGGTCGTTCACACCAACATGGATAATGATAGAGTCATATCTGTACTTGTTGTGGAGTGACCTGAGTGCGTGGGTTATGTGGCGGATCCTGGCAGCGGACAGTAACCTTCTCCTTGTTTATCCTGGTGAGTGGGACATCAGTGTGCCTGACTATAGTCACCTATGACTAGTGTGTTAGGTACGTTGTTTTGCCTTATTGGCTGTGGTTGAGTGGCACACTGAGTCTGTGGGCTATGTGTCATTTGGGTTGTGTTGGGGGTGGAGGTTGCTTGCATTTCTGCTTTGGAGGTCTCTGTTCCTTCAGTAGATTATTATTGAGAGCCTCCGCAAATGATTTTGTGCTTCTATGTGTGGATTTTGGTGGTGTAGATTTAGTGAGACTATGTGATGAGTGTGATGTGGTGCAAGTGTTTACCTTCTCCACTTGACTGTCAAGTTCAGTCTTGGTTGGAGAGAGCTTTACCTCCAGTTTGGCTAGATAAGTGCATCTCTCACAGGCTGTAGTGTTGGGTGGTAGGAGGAGAGGGTTGCCTGTGTACATGAGGCAATTTCTACATTGCCCCAAGATGCCCAGATTCATCAGACAGACCGGAGAGAATTCTGGGAGGCGACCCTTGGACATGCCTGAATAAAAAACTATTTTCCTCTAGATGAGTGAGGAAAGTGAGTACAAGAGCTGTTTTTCTCTAAGCAAGTGAGGAAAGTAAGTACCAAAACTGTTTTCCTCTAGGTAATGAGGAAGGTTGAGTGTTGTAGTAATTAGTAGGTTATTTAGTGCTTACAACAAGTTCTGAACAAGTGCTGATCACGAATAAGGAAATTCAAGTGCTTAAACTAAGAATCTGTATATGGACTAAACTAGTTACAGGAAAGGGGGAAACAAGTGCAAATGCGGGCTTTTAAATCAGAAAGTTGAGAGAGATTGAAAAACTGCCCAAACGGCCAATAACTACAATTTCTGGGCCAGAACCACTCCTTATGTGGTAGATAGGTTACCTAGTGCTTACCACTCCCACTGATAAGCTAGAAGGCTTCCCTCCAACACAGAAAGCTTGGGGGCTCAGAAGCTTACATACAGTCCTGGATACAGCAAATCTAAATCTGGACTACACTAGTTACAGGAAAGGTAGGAAATAGGCTTAGATTTTTTTTTTCTTTTATTCAGAAAAGTAGCTAAAACAGCAGTAAAAACAATTCAAATGCAGTGCAAGCTAGCACACTTGAGTATGTAGCAATGTTAGACCAAACAGTTTAAAAAAATGTAATTAAATTAAAAATGACTAAAAACAAGTGCAGAAGGAGTCTATTGGGTAGTATGAGGTAAAGAGATGGGACTGGGGGGAGTGTCCTAGATCAAATCTACAGTGGGGGCAGGAAACTGCTAAAGTCTCCAAATTTAAACAACAAAACAGGAATAGGGAGGTTGGGTAGGGGAAAACCAACACCTTCAGCAGAGATCTGAAAAACTGTACAGTAAAGCAAAAATAACAGTGCACAACTCAGAAGTCAGCCAGCAATTATATAAAATTAGTCAAGCAACAAATAACAGTACACAACTCTGAAGTGCCAGAAAAAGATACTCAGCTCTGTATTATCTCCAGATAGTTTGAAGAGCACTCTGTCAGGACACAGGAAGGCTCCAGCAATGTAGTCAGAAACTGCACATTAGTACATCTTTCTCAAAGCTTGAACTTTTGTTTATTGATTTTTTCCTTTGCTATGTACAATTTAATTCTTTTTAAACGGTACTGCATTTCATGCTTTATCAGCCTCCACTGTGTCACAGAATAAAATACTAAATGTTCAATTATGCATTAAGTTCCTAAAGTAGATGTTAAAAAGTAATTCATACTAAATCACAAAACCCATAAGTAGTACTGAAGACATTCCTGTAAAACATAACATTTTTTTTTTTTTTTATCAAACCAGACCAACTTCTGACAGAAACAATGCAATTAACATTGAGCAAAGGTTCCCTATTGAAATGTCAGCACTCAAAATGATGAGCGCTGGCAAGCCAAAAAAAAAACACAAGAGAAGAGTAAACTAATATATACAACTCAGAGATCACTATACCTCAGAGAAACGGGAATATTTCAAAAAATGGCATCTCAGACTTAGTACACGTAACTCCATCTCTTCTGCCATTCCATATCCACATTTCAGGACTAGGTCTAGTGGGCCCCAAAATTTCACATGGTTACCTTCAGCAAACCATAAAAGATACAGCAACCAAATGCTATTAGCTAGACTGGGAATCAAGCAAGTATTATTTCTATTTTTGTGCATGTGTAATTCCAAGGGAATAAATCTCAGGGAAACAGTTCTACAACTAGTACAACAATATCGGCAGACATGATGCTTAAGAGACCTTGACTAAAGACCCATGCATAATACAGAGTACAAATAGCACACATACTCCTATATACAAGACAGCTCTCATACCAAACAGTCTAGACACAAATGTACATCTAACTATACATTATATATATATATATATATATATATATATATATATATATATATATATTTATATATTTATATAGACGGGTCTACTACGGTTGATTGAAATCTCACTTAACTGAAAATAAAATTACTAGGACCACTTCACTGAAAGCTCACTTCACAGAAAACTCATTTCGTTGAAAGTTTTAAATGGCCTTTTCCCCACTGTAGTGCAATCCTGGAGTTAGTATATAAAGTAAGGGGGTGTGTGGGGGGCATAGCCCCCCACATATTATAAACATTTTAAACTATACACAGTGACACTTACAAGTGCAATGAATAACTGTTTCTAAAAGAGAATATATAACCAAGATATGTGGGGACTTCGCCCCAAACAACCCCCAATGGTGTGCCCCCCACACACCCCCTTACTTTATATACCATCTCCAGGATCACACTACAGTGGGGAAAAGGCCATTTATAACATTCAATGAAATGAGTTTCAGTGAAGTGAGCTTTCAGTGAAGTGGTCCTAGTAATTTCATTTTCAATCAACCGTAGTAGACCCATATAGACACACACACACACACACACGTATATATAAGAAAAACCTACCTAAAATTAGGGATCTTTCCCCTGAACTAATAAACTGCTGAACTGTCTATGTGAAAATAGCTTCAGGAATGTGTTATGAATGAATATGTCCAGCAAAGCAACAGTTATTTTTGTTGCATACTGCAAAAGGATTTTCTCTATATTTAATCCAACCTACCACAGCTTCAAAAGAAACGAGCATCTCTGAAAGTCTGAAATACTGTTTACTGGCATCAGCTTAACAGGATCCATATTTGAGCAGCCTTTCTCTTCAGAAATCTGCATTAAACTGTGTCTCATGACACAGCTCATGTCAACAAATGATGGCTTAATTAGGCAGATAAGCTTTTATGGCCCTAAGCAAAATATCATTCTAACCTGCACTTGGCACTTTAAAGAACTGCATTTGCCATCTTGAATTATGGCAACTTTCAGAAGCTGTCAGCTACCAGTTTTCTTTAATATCAAATATTTTTTTATCTACAGGTCTGGTAATTAAAAGATTTTCAAATTGGCCACTCTGAGTTTTGTGTGCAATACTTCATACGAGGTCTGCATAACTTACATTTTTTCCCCTTTATATTACTACCTACAACACGTATTACTCCCTGCAACATAGGTTCATACTGGGTTATCTGCCCTAGGGCATTTATAAGCGTAGCCAGTGTGTGTTTGGCTTTCGCCACCCATTTTAAATGAATTGTGCTATGCCCTTTTTCGAGGTTAGTATATTGTGCCTCTGTCTAACAGTGACACAGAAGTGATACCCTGGGTAAACCTACGATCTCTCATCCACTCATCAAGACTCCTCTTGAAGAGAGTCAATGAGGGACTCTGCCTAACCTGGACTGGGATTTTATTCCAGAGTGAAGGGAGCCTCTGGGTTATGAATCTGTCCCTCCAGCATGTCCTATTTATTTCAGTGCTGAGGTTCAAGTCTCTCGAGCGTGTATTTCGATGG
The DNA here is from genome assembly GCF_019279795.1 of Protopterus annectens. Taxonomy (NCBI): domain Eukaryota; kingdom Metazoa; phylum Chordata; order Ceratodontiformes; family Protopteridae; genus Protopterus; species Protopterus annectens. The sequence continues at coordinate 935,144,746 of NC_056748.1, read as the reverse complement.
GATTTGGATTTTCTGAGGTGCAGCATGTCCATTAATTCCAGGTTGGACATGTTTTTATACGTCAGGCACAGATCGCCTCTGAGCAAGTGGTATGCCACTGAGTAGAGCTGAAGTTTCTTTAACCGGGCAGCATATGGCATCTGTTTGAGCCCTTTGATCCTCTTGGTAAGGTACTTTTGGGGTCTTTCCAGTTGCTGCAGGTGTCTGGTAAGGTACATCCCAAAAGGGGCATTGTACTCAATTATGGGCCTGATGAGGGATGAGTAAAGAGGCACGATGACCTCCCCTGATCTAGATGTGAATCCCTTCATGATTAGGTGGGCTATATAAAATGTTTTTCTAACCACTTTGGCCATGTGGTTTTCAAATGAGAGATTGCTATCAACTTGGGTCCCCAGGTCCCTAATTACTTCTTCAGTACTTAATGGATTACCACCTATGTGGTAATTTGTGGGCACTTTGCTTTTGCCAAAGGGGATGACTATACACTTTTTGGCATTTAGCTTGAGGCCATGGCTCTGGAACCAGTTGTCTGTTTCTATGAGGCCCTTTTGTAGGATGCTTGTGTTGGCTGGAGAGTCGATTATGGCGCCTAGTTTACAGTCATCTGCGAACTTGGTCAGCCACAGTCCTTCCGTGTTGGCCTGTACCTCCGAGAAATATATATCGAACAAGAGAGGTCCCAGGACTGAGCCTTGTGGGATGCCACTTGTAACTGGTTTGGAGTCTGACATGGCCCCAGCAATTCTAATCATGTGGATTCTGTCCTTGAGCCAGTTTGCAACCCATCTAGTGACATAGAGGTTTATATTTAAGCTGGTGAGCTTATCTATAATGCCCGAGTGGGGTATTGTATCAAAGGCTTTTGCGAGGTCCAGGTAGGCTGTGTGGACCACCTTCCCCTCGTCAATGGCCTTGGTGACTGTTTCAAAGAAATCGACCAGATTTAAGAGGCAGGATCTGCCCTTAACAAAGCCGAATTGGGTAGGATCCAGTGTCTGTAGGTCCCCAATATCTTTATTTATGAGGTCCATGATGATCCTTTCCATAGCTTTGCAGACCAAACTAGTCAGGCTTATGGGGCAATAGTTTCCAGGATCTGTTGAGGCACCACCTTTGTGGAGAGGGACCACTGTTGCTGTACGCCACTCTTTGGGTACATATCCTGTAGTAAGGCTGAGACTGAACAGTAGTTTTATGTTTGGGTTTAGCTCTTCTTGGAGTTCATGCAGGACGCAGCCCGGGATACTATCTGGTCCCATTGATGCTGTGTTTTTTGCTTTGGAGAGGGCGGCTCTTACCTGAGCATCTGAGATGTCAGGGGGGCAGCACTCTGCTGGGATAGATATTTGCCCTTTTGGTGGGGGGAGGGGAGAAGTTTGCGCTGAACTTGTCAGCTAGGATGTGGCAATGTCTGTGGGTTCAGTGTATTTTTTGTCATTTTGGACTAATTCTGAGCATATCTGGGAATTCCCACCCAGGTTCCTAACATAACTAAAGAAAGCCGTGTGATTATCCTTAGTGTCCTGTGCAATGTTTCTCTCAAAGCTGGCCTTAGACGATTTTATGAGTGCCCGTAGTTTTTTGCTAATACTGATCAGAGATGCCTTCCCTTTTTGGGATTTTGCTCTATCATGTAGTAGCTTCCTCCTTCTATTGTATAGTTTGTTTATGGCTGGGGTCCACCAGACAGGATGCCTGCCTTTGCAGGACTGGGTCTTGGTTTTATTTGGGATTGCATGATCCATGCATTCCTGAAAGTGTTCATAGAATGCGTTTATAAAGGATTCTGCGGTCTGGGCCGTATTTTCCACAGGCCCGGGGGCTTTGAAGGATTCCACCTCGGTTTTGAGGAGTGTGAAATTTGCTTTAGAGAAGTTTTTCACTGTGGTTTTCTGGGCAGGGAGTGGGGTCGGGATGTGAATATCCAGTGAGATTAGTTTATGGTCTGATCTTACCAGTGAGGGATACACTTCTGGTCTGGAGCATAGAGCCCCCATGTTGGTGATGATCAGGTCCAGTATGTTTTCCCCTCTTGTGGGAGTGGTAACAAGTTGTTCCATAGCATTTGAGTTTATAAATTCTAGGAACCTTTGGGCTAGGGTGTTGGAGCTAGAGTAATACTCCCAGTCTATGTTTGGGTAGTTGAAGTCGCCCAATATAATGGTGTTTGGAGAGACCTTCATATTTTCGAGTGTTCTCAGGAAGGCGGAGTGGGGTTCCTGGGTTTGGGAGGGTGGTCTGTAGCAGGCTATAAACAGGAAGGCAGTTTTACCCACTGTTAGTTGCACATGGATAGTCTCTGATGCTTCGTGCTGTGCCACCAACCTGGAGATGTTGGTATCTTTGACGAATATTGATACTCCCCCCTCCTTTTATGGTTCGGTCCAAGTTTTGGGGCCGAAAAGCATGGTATGATGTATAACCTGGTAGTGCTGGGGTGCTCTCGGGAGCCTTGAACCAGGTTTCTATTACTGCACAGATATCGATGTTCTCCATGCTAAGGAGAGTTTCGAGTGTGTGCATCTTGAGGTTTAGACTTCTGGCGTTGAGTAGCATTACTCTTAGTTTCTTATCCCTTGTGATACCTATGGGGGTGGGTTTGTCTTTTGAGTCTTGCCTAAAAAAGGCACTATGGGGGTGGCAAGAGCCTTTGCCAATATCCGAAAGCCCAGGGGTGACAGGTGCAAGCCGTCCCTAGTGAAGCATCATGGCTTGTCGAGCATGTCATCCCAGGCTGACAGGCATTGGATCCCCTTTGAATGACACCAATACTTAAGCCAATTGTTGAAACTGATCATCTTGTCTTCATATTGTGGCATAATTCTTGGTGAGGGTAAGATGCTACTCAAGGTCAGGGTCATACCGGCCTGGGCTACATGCTCAGAGAGCTCCTCTATGTCTCTTTTCATGTAGTCCAGTGAGGTACGTCTCAGGTCATTCACACCAGCATGGACAATGACTGAGTCATATTTGCACTTGCCTTGGAGTGACCTGAGTGCTTGTGTTATGTGGCGGATCCTAGCGCCTGACAGGCAGCTCACCGTGACCTTCTCCTTGTTCAGCCTGGTGAGCGGGACGTCAGTGTGCCTGACGATAGAGTCACATTACTAGTGTATCAGGTGTGTTGTTTAGCCTTAAGGGCTGTGACTGTTCGGCACACTGGCTTTGTGAGCTATGTGTTGCACGTGTTTTGTTTTGGGGTAGCGGTTGCTTGGGTGTCTGCTTTGGAGGTCTCTGCTGCTTAGGCAGATTTTTATTTAGAGCCTCCAGTATGTTTTGTGTGTTTATGTGTTTGGTTTGCTGTCGTGGTAGGTCTATGTGAGACTGGAATTGTAGTGAGTGTGGTTTCCTTCTCCTCCTGACTGGTTACGCCAGTACTGACTTGAGAGAGCTTAGCCTCCAGTTTGGCTATATGGTTGCATCTCTCACATGTGTTGGAATTTGTTGGTTGGAGGAGAGGTTTGTCTGTGTACATGAGGCAGTTGTAACATTGCCTCAAGATTCCCAGATTCACCAGCTGGACCGGAGAGGAGATTGACAACTGACCTTTGGACATGCTAGAATAGTATTGGTAATTCCTTTACAATTGAAAAAAGGGCCAATGGGGAACAAGGTACTCAAGGGGAGTTTGTGAGGGTGTAGTGCTTTTAATTTTTTAGTGCTGACTTATATAACTGCTTTAGTGAGCAAGTGCCAGGCTTTAGAGTAGGAATAGCGTGTTTATTATGAGAACTAGATCAGTTCTAATGGAAAAAGTGAAGAGCAGACTTTGTGGAGCCGAGAATGGTTTAAACCCAATTAAGCGGAGCTGCCCGATGCTGCGCTATGCGCAAAATTGTGCAAAGCCGTGCCAAAGCGGGTTTTATACAGGGGGACTTGAAAGAGCTAGAAATTGGCCCAAAACGGCCAATAGACTACCAGATTCTTATGCTGGGAACACTCCTCCAGGGATAGATAGGCTGCTCTAAGCTCCCGACTGCCACTGGTGAAAGTACAGTTTTGTACCTACCATAAATGTAGATGTTCGAGTGTTCACCCTGCTGCAGTCATCACACTTGGGTTATCCTGTCGTCAGGCGGTCCCACAGTCGGCCGGAATTCCAAAGTCTTGGTCCAGCATCGGTTGCTGTCACCTCTTCCCTGACGTCAGTGCACCAGGGGTATATATATTGCGACCGACGCCATTTTCTTCAGTTTTTCTTGCCCCAGATGTCAGGTGCCCCCAGAAAGGTGGTCAGAAATTAGTACCAAATGGAGTAACCTCTGCACAAACACAAAATCCCTTCAGCTATAAGCAAATACATCAGTAAGGTATTGGAGAGATTTAGTCAGTAGATCAGAGGGGATGGAAGGAGGGTAACTTGGACTGCAGCAGGGTGAACACTCGAACATCTACATTTATGGTAGGTACAAAACTGTACTATGTTCATCGTGTTACCCTGCTGCGGTCATCACACTTGGGTTGAATCCCAAAGCTAAGGTAGGGTGGAGGTATCATAGAGGGTTAGTGGAGGCTATAAGGCCCTGCAGAACTGCAGTGGCGAAGCCCGCCCTGGTCTTAGAGTAAAGAGGTAAGTGATAGTGTTTGGTAAAGGTGTGTACTGAACTCCAAGTTGCAGCTTCTAAAATCTCCTTGGTTGGAACCCCCGAGAAAGGCTGTAGAGGTAGCTGTTGCCCTGGCAGAGTGGGGCCTAATGGTAGCAGGAACTGGTTTCCCATGATGGGTATAGCAGAAACGTATGCAATGACCTATCCATTTAGAAATGGTTTGCTTTGATATAGCCTTCCCTTGAGAAGCTGTAGCATAGGATACAAAGAGCTGGCCAGATTTTCTGAAAACCTTAGTTTTGTCCAAATAGTAACGACGTTGCCTGTGAATGTCCAAGGAATGCAGGAGTCCCTCACCTTTGTTCTGTGGATTTGGGAAGAAGGTGGGTAAGTGGATGGTTTGATTTAAAGCCACACTGGAAACCACCTTAGGCATAAAGGACGGATTAGTTCGTAGAGAAACTCTGTCTTGATGAAAAATTAGGAAAGGTTCCACAGCCATTAGTGCCTGCAACTCTGAGACTCTCCTAGCTGAAGTTATTGCTAGGACCAGAGCAGTCTTCCATGATAGGAACTGAAGATCTGCAGAGAAAGCTGGTTTGAAGGGAGGTAGCGTTAGTTTTTCCAGAACAAAATTGAGGTCCCATGTTGGTGTAGGAGCTCTCCTGGGTGGTCTAATGTTTTTTGACCCTCTGAGGAACTGCCTTAAAAGAGGATGTGAAAATAAAGGTGGATCCGTGTTGTAGTAAGCTGAAATAGCTGAAGCATGGATTTTAATGGAGGAAAAAGAAAGTCTTTTGTGCAACATCTCAGCTAAATACTGTAGAATGTGAGGCATGTGAGGCTGAATTGTGTCTTGGCCTTTAGGATTGGTTCCAGGCACAAAACCTTTTCCATTTGTCCGAATAAGCCTTCCTGATGCTTGGTCTCCTGGCTTCCAGAATAACATCCAGAACTGCTTGTGATAGAGGAGCTGGTTGGATGTTTAGTTGATTTACCATGCAGCCAGATTTAAAGTTTTGAGCTGGCTGTGAAGAATCTGATTGTTTTGTTGTGTGAGCAAATGGGGCATTTGAGGCAATATCCATGGAGGGCTGTCGGCCGTATTTCTCAATAGCGGGTACCAGTGCTGGCGTGGCCAGTCTGGGGCTATGAGAATCAGTCGTGGTCTCTCCTTTTTGACTTTCAGAAGAACCTTTGTGAGGAGAGGCAATGGAGGGAAGGCATATACTGTTAGGTTTTTCCAACTGAAAGAGAGTGTGTCCACTTTCCAAGCTTGTTGGTGAAGTGTCCTTGTACAAAATTTTGTTAGCTGATAGTTTTGAGGACTGGCAAACAGGTCTATGCCTGGAAGGCCCCATTTTTGAGTTATTGCAAATATTTGTGGATCTAGTTTCTACTCGTGGGGATCCTTGATGTTTCTGCTGAGGTTGTCTGCCAATGTGTTCTTCTGTCCTGGCAGGAACTGAGCTTGTAACTGAACGTGGTAAGCCAGAGCTGTGTTCCATAGGATCATTGCTTGCCTGCACAGAGGGTAGGAATGTGTACCCCCTTGTTTGTTTATGTACCACATTACTGTGGTGTTGTCAGTCCTTATTGCAAGTTGTCCTGGATGTAATAGATCCTTGAAGGCTGTCAGAGCTTTCTGTACAGCTAGCATCTCTTTTTGATTTATGTGCAGTTTTCTTTGTTCTGCAGTCCATAGGCCTTGAATGCATTGCCCTGCCATGTGTGCCCCCCAGGCATAGTCTGAAGCATGTGTTGTGATAGATTGCCTGGCTGGGGGCAAGGTGAAAGGCTGACCCTTGTTGAGGTGACATGCCTGTGACCACCATAGAAATTCCTGTTGTAGGCAGGGAATGAGCGATATCATTGTGTCCAAGCTGTGGCTGTGTTGAGACCATATGCTTTTTAGGTACCACTGTAATTTCCTCATATGCAGCTTTGCAAATGGTATTAGTATGCAAGATGCCATGAAGCCCAAGGCCTGCAGAATTTTTCTTGCAGTTAATTGGGTCTTTGTTGCCATTGTCATAAAATATTGAGTCAGTTGTAGTTGCTTGTCTGGCGTAAGATAAACCTTCTGGGCCGTTGTATTCAAGCTGGCACCCAGGAATGTAATTTTTTGTGAGGGTACTAGATTTGACTTCTTTTCGTTTACTGTGTACCCCAGGCAGTTTAGTAGATGTTTTACAAAGGCCAGATGATGTAAGAGAATGTCCTTGCTTTCTGCTTGGATGAGGCAGTCGTCCAGGTATGGATATATTTGAATTCCTCTTTGTCTGCAGTATGCAATTACTGGTGCCAGGCATTTTGTGAAGACTCAGGGCGCAGTAGATAAGCCAAAGGGCAGTGCAGAGAATTGGTAATGGGTTGAACCTGCAATGAAACGGAGGTATCTTCTGCAACTTTGTCTGATAGGGACATGCAGGTATGCCTCCTTGAGGTCCAGCGTTACTAGCCATGCTTCCTTGCCCAACATGGGAAGTAGCTGCTGTAGTGTTAGCAACTTGAATTTGGGTACTTGTAAGTAAGTGTTTAGAATTGAAAGGTCCAGAATTGGTCTCCAGGCATTGTCCTTTCTGGGCACTAGAAAGAGTCTTGAGTAAAATCCTCGGCCTTGCTCTCGAGTAGGTACCAACTGAATGGCTCTCATGTCCATGAGAGCTGTAATTTGCTTTTGTGCCTCTGCCCATTGATTTTGTGGCAGGTGTGGCATTCCTCTTTTCATTGGCAAGGTGTGAAAATGGAATCTATATCCTCGTAAAATTATGTCTAGGACCCATTTGTCCTTTGTGACAATGTGCCAGTTGTATGCAAAAAGTGCGAGTTGCCCCCCCCAAGGGGGCTGCCAAGAGAGAATTGCTTGGCCAGATGAGGTGCGAGTCACTGAGTTTGTCTTCTGGTGGATTGAGACCTGTCTTCTCCTCCCTTCTGTGTTGCAGTGCCCCACTGGTGAGGTTTGTACTTGGGCTTGTGGTTGTCCTCTGCCCCTTGGGCGTCTGTATTTACCCCTCTGTGGTCTGTCAGTAGCCGGAAAGGACCAATTTTTTGTTGGCCAGTTTCTGCTGAAGCGAGGGGGTTGTACCTGTAGGAAATCTTTGACTGTCTGCATAGATTTTGCCTTATCCTCCATTTTCTTTAAAACTTCTTCTGCTCTAACTCCAAAAAGAACATCCTGCTGTAAGGGAGCATCTAGTAGTTTTGTTTTAACATGATCAGGCAGAGTTTGTTCCTTTAACCAAGCATGCCTACGTATAACGGACCCAGTGACAGTTGCTCTGCAGGAGGCCTCCAAAGAATCAAACCCACATTGTAAGGTATGTTTGCCCACCTGTTCAGTGGCGTGTAACAGATCCTGTACTTCTTTTAATTCAGATTGTTGAGGAAGAGTGGTAATTCTTTGCTTTAACTGAGAGATTAGGAATTGCTGATACTTAAGCATGTGAAATTGACAATTCAGTACCCTCATAGCTAGTGTGGCTGAGGTGTAAACCTTTTCCCCCACCTGTCTAGTGCTCTGGAATCCCTCTCAGAAGGTACTGGGTTTTTAGCCATAGAAGCCTTAGCCCCCCTTGGGACCCTGGGAGATAGTCTCCGGGTCGGCTACAGGGCTTTTGTAAAGAAATTTGTGTGAATCAGGCACTCTATAGTATCTGTCAGGCTCAGCCGGAGCAGGAGGAAGAGAGTCAGGGTTCAAACTGGATTCTAAATAGACATCATCCACAATATCCAAAACTGGAGGGATGGTAAGTGGTCTGTGTTGGGGGAGCAAAAGAAACCTTTTCTTAGAGTCAGAGAAGTCCTGACCCTCCCAGTGAAAGTGTTCCCTCATAGTGTGTAAAGTTTCCCCAAAGGAGTAGTCTTCAGGAGGAGAAGCTGAGGGAATAGAGTCCTCAGCATCAGAATCTTCATAAGGAGAGAAGGAGTAATCTTGGTCCTCAAAGGAGTCTGAAGAAATGGACACTTGTTCAGGGGATGCATAATCTTCCTCTTGTCTAGGCCTTTTGTCAGGAGGGGGCTAGGAACCCCTGATTAAAGAAATTAAATCTTCAGCCATTTTGAGCATCTGTTTCTTAGGCATGGGGCCTTGAACAGGAGACTGAAGAGCAGTCCTTTTAGATTTAGTAGGAGTCTTCGATTTAGAAAACGTTTTAATGGCGAGTCTCGTTGGTCTGAAAACGCCTTCAGAAACAGATGGCGTTTCTGAAGTACCGACGTTTTTTGCAGCAATGTCGTCAGAAGGGCCTGAACTAAATGGCTGCGTTGGCCTGGTGCTTTCCGTCAAAATTTCAGTAACGGTCCTCGGGTTCCAGATCTGCGGTAGTCAGGGGCGGTGTCAGAGCCTCACTGAGGACCAGGCACCGGATCAGCCGAGGCCTCGGAATCTGGCTTAGGCCTGGGCTGTCTGTCCTTATCCTTGCGTTTTTTGTGCTCACCGGTAGTCGGTTGCTCCGACGGCATGGTGTAGTTAAATTTCCTACTGAAGTAGTGTCGTGCGAAATCAAAGCGTCTTTTAATAGTACACTTATTAAACCTAGCACAAAAACGACAAGAAGTGACGTCGTGGTCTGGGCCTAGGCAAGGTATACAATAAGAATGAAAATCCTTATGAGGCATTTGCTTCCCACAAGAAATACAATTGTTAACTTTTTCTGACATCGGTCTGAGGCAAGAAAAGTTTCCCCAACGGGGTACTTAGCTTTATAGAAGACTTCGGTCTGAAATTCGAATTCGAAAATCTCAGGAGTCGGCCGACCGGCACTTGCGAACTGCTTCTGCTTCGGGCACCACGCGGCAAGAAAGACTGAAGAAAATGGTGCCGGTTGCAATATATATATACCCCTGGCGCACTGACGTCAGGGAAGAGGTGACAGCAACCGACGCCGGACCAAAACTTTGGAATTCCGGCCGACTGCGGGACCGCCTGATGACAGGATAACCCAAGTGTGATGACTGCAGCAGGGTAACACGATGAACATCAAAGAAGCCCCCCTTTATCCAAGAAAGGAAATGGGCAACACAGGAGCTTTCCAAAAAGTCCAGAATACAGCAAAGCCTGTATTTGGACTACTCTAGGTCAGGAAAGACGGGAAACAAGGATAATTTTTTTGTTTTTTTTCTTTTTTGCAACAAACAGCAGGAAAATGTAATAAATATGTAGCACAGGCTAGCGCACTTGAGTGTGTAGCCTCAACAGGTAAATGCAACAAACAGGACAAACTTTAAAAGTGCAGGTGCAAAAACAACTTTAAACAGTTTAAAACAGTTCAAGAAGCAGAAATACTTGCAGTTTAGCCAGATCGGACAGTCGCCCAGGTAGTAGCAGGAAAAAAAACACTTATCAGGTTAGCAGTCGCTCTTTTAGCCTCTCTGCTGCTAGCACCACTCTGCGGGACCACGAGGAGCTTGGCTGAGTAGTAACAAGCGCAAAAAATGCACCAAAGCAGGTTTTATACAGGGGGACTTGAAACAGCTAGAAATTGCATGAATGCATCTTACTTTTTATTACATATTTATATTCATACACACACACACACACACACACACACACACACACACACACACACACACACACACACACACACACACACACACACACACACACACACACACACACACACACACCTACCTGTGCATTCATCAGTGTGATTAGATAAGACCACCCATTAGATGTAGTCACCTGTTTTCATGAGTGATCAAATAATGCTGGTCTCATTACTAACACAGTGGTAGTGCATGGAGCACAGTGAATATGCTCCGATATTCAGAAAATGAGAAATCAGTTAAGCACTAGAGTGACATGAGACCCAACCTTAACAAGTGTTAAGAACCTCCTGCTTAAATTGTTAAGGTTGGGTCTCGGAATAGGCATTAAAATTTGCCAGTATGAACCACTAAATGACAGTGGTAGAATAAAATATTTAGTTCTGTCTGGTCTGCTGTACGTACTAATAAGGTTTCCCTTCCTCTTACAAACTTAGAAAGTAGCTATTATAACAGGATTTGTTAGCCTGCATTTTTTTTTCTGAAGGATACGAACTCTGAAACACAAATATATGTCACTATCCAGTGATTTCAATCCTTTGTGATTTGTCTGAAAACCACAAACTTTATGAAAAAACAGTCCAAACAAATTAGGCAAAAATCTGGCCATTTGGTGGAAATCTGGACAGTTCAGAGGCACAGCAAGGTAAACATAAGAGATTGTGTGTTACACTGCATGCATTATAAAAAATTATGAACAGGTCTCCAATCACAACCCTAAACTGGGTGTTCTTGGCATGGATGCCAAGATTCACCTCTTGAGCTTCATTCTCAAGGTGAATTTATTGGGATCCACTTCTCAAACACATAATAAACAAGTTATGATCGGCGACCCAATCATAATTCTCTATGTTGAGGCAGAAAGCGCACAAACTAGGGATGCAAGAATCAAATCCTGCTCTACGTCGGAATACTGTATGTAACAATGTAGCAACCAATGGACAGGGATTAGTGATAAAAGAAGAATGCAAAAACAAAAATGTGTAAGTATGCAGGTGTCAGACAGGGATAGTATTTAAGCTACTTGAAAGAGATAGAGAGAGAACACATTAACGTAAATAGATACAGATGTTTTTATTTATTTATTATTTGTTTACCAGGGCAGAGCAGTAATCCATACTGACTGACTGCAGGTACATTGTACAATGCAAACATCAAGGGGTTAAAAAAAAACACAAGATGAGCAGTTATATAAAACAGTCAATAACAGTAACAAAATTGAAAAATTATATTTACACACACACACACACGTGTGTGTGTGTGTGTGTGTGTGTGTGTGTGTGTGTGTGTGTGTGTGTGTTTGTGTGTACAAGGGGACAGAGAGGAAAAACGAGAAAGAAAAAAACAGCAAAAGAAAAATTAATATACCAAGTTTTTCAGTGGAAACTTGGAAGTCAAATGTCATGTTCAACTTAGAGAAGAAACACTGATTTTAGTGGAATTAAAACTCTGTTATAGTATATTAGGTGATACGACCAGTTTGCAAACGATGTCCTCAATGCAAAAGGATATCATGGAATACACAAAGGAATATACTGTAAGACTCGAGAGCTATATATGCAAATATTACCAGCTGCATTGGGAGCATCAGAAGTGAGTAACAAAGAAAGGTCAATCAGATGTATGACATTCATCCAAAGATTATGATCCTACACAGCCAACAATTAAGTAGCCAAGAAATATTTACTTATGGATGCTTCACTATTAACTTCTGACATATGACGTATTGATCAGCTGCCTTGTAATGTGATGGGTGACACATGCTGCAAATGCAACGAAATTAAGACATTTAAATGCATAACTCGGCACATAAAAATCAACTACCAATTATTAGCGGACCGGAGTTCCGCTGTGGCGACCCCTAACCGGGAAAAGCCGAAAGAAGACTACTACCTCCAGGAAAGGCACAGCTTTTCCCACCACATCCATTTAAACAAACAGAAAAGGTACATTAAAATAGAAGGAAAAAAGTCAAGGAAACTGCTTTAATTTACTCTTTGGGTTGTTTTTTGCTGTAGTAAACTTATGAACAGATGTCAACATTCTCATTTACAACTGATGCATGCATGCATGATAATAAAACATTCTCTGGTTAGGAAAGGTACTGTTACCACTATGGACAATGAAGTAACCAAAATGTGAAATTATGTGTGATATACACATGTATATGAACTTGTCCTAAAAACAGACAATGACAAAAGGGTGTGAAAATCTTTAGCAGTGACATAGTCTACATATTTCTGTTGAACCCTAGAGTACACCACAGACAGAGTATGATAAGAACAAGCATCCAACACACTGTAGATGTAGTGTCACTCATCTACACTCATGGCCCGGGATCACATCACTGAAACTATGAAAAGTCCCTTAAACCTGTCATAATTAGTGGGGGATAGCTCAAAATATGTATACATACTGTGCGCACAAAAGAAATATGACAATCCAAAACCCCCTAAACCCAAATCTATATTTAGTTCAAGCAAAACACACAAAATGAAAACGTGAGCTACATTTCAGTTACAATATACACACTGCAGCCAGAAAATCCACATATAATCCCATCAACCATTCTTATTAGAATGAAATCCATTTAAAAATAAAATGATAAATGAACAAAACAACATGTTAATGGTAAACAGCCAATCAGAAACCAGCACTACTGGCAAACCACACTCTTCTTAACTATTTTTTTTGTTTGTATAAACATAAAAAAACCCTTATTAAATGATGCAAATATATTAAACAGCTTAACTCTCACTACAAAAATAATTACCACAGAATTAGAGTACAAAGTCAGTTATAATACATCCCAGAAAACTAGCACACATTACCTCAAGTCCTACTCAGTAGAAAGTTATGCAATTAATGAAATAACATTATCTTACTAAAGTCATGGAAAACCAACATTAAACAAAATCACAAACAAAATGGATGAATTGAAAATGTGAAGATCTGATGTGACAAATGAAATACCCTGAACCGTGTGATTATAGGAACTCAATTTGTGACCTGTGGCTTTTTCACTAATCACAAAAAGTGTCTCCCCTACTGCTAGAGTAAATTAAATTTTGTGTAGGGCACCAAGTGTATGATACACATCCTAATATTACACCCATTTAAATGAATGAGATAAATACCTACATCTGGTCCAAACTCACAGGAACAACACTGCTAAACAAGAAAATGAATTCAAGTCCACCTGTATGGCAATAGTAACCATTTCTTTTTTTGGTCCACCTTAGGCCTGGCCCTCATTTACCCATGTCCAAGATGGGTCTACCAGCTTTTTTCCTATCCATTCCAAAACTTACCTGGATATTGAATGGCACCTGTTGTGAATCCTAAGGACAATCCTGGGAGGTCAGCCGGTCTTTGCTTCCCTCTTGAGAAAGGAATTTAATCATATGTCATACCCACTTCCCTGCCCTACAACTCCCCTCTGAGCATTCCTCCCCAGAGAGAGAGAGGCATCATCAATGAACACCCTCTCACCTGGGACAGGCACACCCCTCCCTCCTTCCTTGCTGCTGAGTCAGTCACCCAAGGCACTACCTGAACCCATGTTGACTGGGTTGTAGTTAGGGCTTTATCCCTCTATGCACTAGAAAGGCTGCATAGGCAAACTTTTAATGCAACTTTAGTACATCAATCATTTACCACTGTAAGTGGTGCATCATCAGACTCTTATTACTATACTTAGAATATCATAACTTCATAAACACACACACACACACACACACACACACACACACACACACACACACACACCTGAACATCCTAGCCCAAATAAAGCAAGCCCCACAAACTCAAATATACTTTTAGAAGGGGGGGGGGACTAAACACTGCCTCTTCTATTCACTTCAAATGCAACAACTCCTCCCAGAAACACTATTCAGCTAAATAACCCAACTAAATTGACCCCCTCCAAACAAATTAAATACTTTAATACTGAAAGGAAACTGCTGAAGCAACAGAATACAAAATAAAATCAAATTCTAACCTCATATAGAAACTTAAATAAAACTCATCATATTAAGAAAAACACCAAGTCATACTGATACACTCATTCATTTTGGTATTTTGGAGTTTTCTTCCCAACATGTTGTACCTTTTCCTCATTTTACAGTTTACTTAGCTTTAGTTAAAAGATCATTCATTAATCTCTCTGTCTACTTGCGTGTGCAATAAAAACAAACAGATGTGATGTGTGTGTGTGTGTGTGTGTGTGTGTGTGTGTGTGTGTGTGTGTGTGTGTGTGTGTGTGTGTGTGTGTGTGTGTGTGTGTGTGTGTGTGTGTGTGTATGTGTGTGTATGTATACATAGATACTCAGGTGAAGGGTAACCACAAAGCCTTCTTTAACTATGCTAGAATGTTAGAATTCTCAGAAACAAAACCCAGCACTGAGCGGAACCAACAGTAAAGGATATTACATACTTGTAACCCAGATGCCAATCTACCACAGAACAGATTTAGTTCAAATTTTACCCCCCCCCCCTATCCCCAGACTGCATACATGCATCTACACTCCCCCTCAGATCTCCCAAGAATAAGTTCTCCAAGTGCTATGCAAGGCCAAGGGCACTAATTCTTTGGGGCCAAACAACATACTGGTTGCCTACTGGTTAGCATGAAACATCACTTGTCAGTCCCTCCTATTGAAGTTATTCAGTATCTGCCTCCAAATATGTTTCATGCTGGATGAATAGAAGACAGCAACAGTCATCCCCCTGCACAAAGGTGAGGCGTCAATGGACCAGAATAGTTACAAACCCATAAGCCTGACTTGCCTAAATCTGTAAGGCTGTGGAAAGGACCATTATGAAATAAAATAGGACACAGGTAACTTATAAATGCTCAACCTAAGCCAGTTCGGGTAAGTTAAGGGCAGATCCTGCCTATTTAACCTGGGTGACTTCTTCAAGATGATTACTGTACAACAGCAACTCAGTACAAACCACATATCTAGACCTTGCAAAAGCATCTGACACCATCTCATACTCCAGTATCATAGGTAAATTCTCCCAGCTGAATGCTGTTTGTTATGCAACTCATTGGATAGCACACTGGTTCATAAACAGAAGCCAGGAAATTAAGTGTGGGCGGCTCTGTCACTAAAAG
Organism: Protopterus annectens; assembly: GCF_019279795.1. Lineage (NCBI taxonomy): Eukaryota > Metazoa > Chordata > Ceratodontiformes > Protopteridae > Protopterus > Protopterus annectens. The sequence goes on along the minus strand of NC_056748.1, from coordinate 935,129,530 downwards.
ATTTGTAACTTGGCGGTATTCGCATGGTTCAGTCCTTGCAACACTGTTCTTCAGCGTTTTCTTCTTAGAGATCAAACCACATGGTAAAAGAGTTTATGGCTGACCAAATCTGCAAACAAATGTAAGCTTTGTGCCATCATAAACTGCAAAGAGGACACCAACCCCCCCCCCCTACCCCAAGAGGGCCTTTCCCAAAACAATTAACAGGTGTCAAAAACAGGGACTAAAACTAAATGTAAAGAAGTGTGTAATAGTATCCACTGTAAGCATGACCTCCCTTGTAATGAACACACCCCAGAAAGGTGATCCCACAGTCAGGGATCTATGTATGATGATAAGCTGTCCTTTGATCACCACATATCCACTACTGTAAGAAAGCCGTTTTTTCATAGCACAATTTATAACTAAAGGTACTGCATCCAGGTCCAGTAATGTACTCATTCTACTATAATTTCCTTCTGGCTGCTCAGTATGTTCACTCGCAATGGAATTAATGGAAATTGCTGTTTTAGTTAAGAATCTAAGAGTAGCTGTACATTTTACTTATCTAATTAAAGCTAACATCCTGTTAGAAACTACTACATCAGGCAGAGCACAGATATAACCAGCTATTCTGTCACCCTGTGCTGTTCCCTAATCTGGAGACACACACAACTTTTAACTACAGAAAGAAAAGACAGAATAAAAAAAGGTTTCACCTTTGAAAACTGCTTAACACATTTGTAGTAAGCAGCTTACTACAGCTGAACAGCTTTAGCCCTTATCACAAATGCAGAAGATGCATACTGAAGTATTGCCATTCATTTTGGCACATTGATACTGTGCTAATGATCAATAAACATCTGCTGAATACACCCCTTAACACCTTGCACATGGACTGTTTTGCCACTTTGCTCAACTCTAGCAACACTTCTGACATAAGTCTTTCTTGTTTATACTGAAAAGTAACTACATGAGCCGCTTTGAAAAAAAAGTAAAATGTCATTTCCTGTGCTGTATCTCCTTTTTCCTGGCTACTATGTTTTACTCTCATCATTCCACATACATGCAGTAAGTGGACTGGTGACTCAGTTGCAAAAGAGGTATGCGTGTGATACAGAATAAAGTTCAATATAATTCTGTTCCCTACTTGTCTAGTAAACTCTGTGGATGGCAATGGCTGTTCCATGGGGTCAGTACAAGAGGTAGCAGCGACTTGACAGCAATGAATGGATGAAATACTGCTTAAGCCATTGTCTCTCTCTTCATTCATTTGGTCAGCCACATGCATCAGGATTCTGATATTTCTTGGCCTATTCTGCTTATCCAGTGTTGACAACTGAACTTGCTTGTCTTTGTATAACCAAAAGCTGTTGAATACAGTAAGGAGCTATGTTAACCTGCAGCCTCAGAGATCCAAGAGGTTTATTCTCCCATCAGGAGAGAAAGCAGGAAAGGCTGCAGACAGGTTAACAAAATACAGATATAATGAGACAAGCATTCATAAAATAGTACTCGGACATTTAACTTAAATCCAAAATAAGCATGCAGGGGGAAGCAAAAACCGAGAGAATGGGCACATAAAGGACTAGCAGCCAAGGTGTGCCTTATTTACATATGACCATTTTGCAGGCAGGTAAATATACCCTGGTGAGAAGAAAAGCTGTGGCTATGATGCATCTGTTGTTTATGAAAATACAAACAGTTCAAGTCAATAACATCAAGTTACAGAGTAGACGGTTCAGAGATAACACAAGGAAGAAAGTTCAGTTGTTTACACTTACCATAAATGCAGATGTTCGAGTGTATTCACTGTTGCAGTCATCACATTTGGGTTACTGTCTGCAGGTAGCCCTCAGCCAGCCTAAATACCAGAGTCTTCGGATTCCTGTGTCGGATGCTGTCTCTTCTTCCATGACGTCAGGTCGTCTGGGGTATAAAACATGCAGCCGACACCATTACATCAGTTTTTCTTGCCCCAGATGTCAGGTGCCCCCACAATGGGAAGCAATTATATGTTATGGTACACCTCCATCAAAAGGCAAATACACCAGAAAACTTAAATACACCAAACAAGAAGGAAAAGTAGAGCCAAAAGAAGTCAACGGGCTGGAGGGAGGGTAACCAGGACTGCAACAGTGAACACACTCGAACATCTACATTTACGGTAACTGTACACAACTGTACTACATTCTTCGTGTTTCACTGTTGCAGTCATCACATTTGGGTTGATTCCCAAAGTTAAGGAAGGGAGGAGGAAGTTAGAGAGCATTAGGGCCAGCTATTAAGCCCTGCAGGACTGCAGTGGCAAAACCAGCTCTGGATTTAGAAAAAAGAGGCATGTGGTAATGCTTGGTGATATGTACAGAGCTCCAGATAGCAGCTTCTAGGTAGGGACTCCTCTGAGAAAGGCTGCAGAGGTAGATGCAGCCCTGGTGGAATGTGATCTTATCCCCTGTGGGGTAGGTTTTCCATGGTGCTTGTAACAGAAATGAATGCAATGGGCTATCCATTTGGAAATTGTTTGCTTTGAAATGGCCTTTCCCTCTGCCCCTGCAGCACAGTCAACTAGCAGCTGTTCAGATTTTCTGAGAGGCTTAGTCCTGTCCAAATAAAATGTAAGTTGTCTGTGCACGTCCAGAGAGTGCAGTATTCGTACTCCATTGTTTTGTGGATTAGGGAAAAAAGTAGGCAAATGAATGGACTGACTTAGGGCCACAGTAGATACCACCTTGGGCAAAAAGGAATGATTGGTCTTGAGGGAAATCCTGTCTGCATGGAAGATAATGAAGGGTTCCACTGCAATGAGGGCCACTCAAACACTCTTCTTGCTGAAGTGATGGCTAGAAGGAAGGCTGTTTTCCAAGAAAGGAATTTCAACTCTGCTGTTGCAGCTGGCTCAAAGGGAGGGAGAGTGAGCGTTTCCAATACAAAGTTAAGGTCCCAGGCTGGAGTTGGGGCTCTCCTGGGGGGTCTTAAATTTTTGGCCCTCTAAGGAATTGTTTTGGCAGAGGGTGAGAGAAGAGGGATGGCTCAGTATTACAATGAGCTGAAATGGCAGAGGCATGAATTTTAATTGACGAGAAGGATAGGCCCTTGTGGAGCATTTCTATTAAGTACTGAAGATTATGAGGTAAGCTGGGCACCGTTGTGCCAATCCCCTGAGTCTGGCTCCAGGAACAGTATCTTTTCCACTTTTCAGCATAGGATTTTCTAGTACTAGGCCTCCTTGCTTCCAAAATGACATCTAGCACCTGCTTACTGAGGGACACTATTGGAGAGCTCAAGGAATTAGCCACGCTGCAAGGTTCAGGGTTTGAAGCTGAGGGTGCAGAATCTGGCCCCTCTGCTGGGACAACAGGGAAGGGGTCTGAGGCAGGTGCCATTATTCCAGCAGTGTCATGCTGCGCAAGAGGGGGCAAAAGTGCTGGCGTGGCCAGTCTGGTGCAATCAGTATTGTCCTTGGCTTGTCCTGTTTGATCTTTAGCAGGACCTTCGAGAGGAGAGGCAGAGGGGGAAAGGCGTAAACAGAGAGGCTTTCCCAGGTAAAGGACAGGGCATCCACTTTCCAAGCTTGACTGTGGGGAGTTCAGAATTTCTCCAAATGGCAGTTCTGAGGGGAGGCAAACAGGTCTACCTCTGGAGTCCCCAATTTGTTCCTCAAGAGGTTGAATACTTTTGGTTCCAGTTTCCATTCGTGTGGGTCCATGAGATTTCTGCTTAAGTCGTCTGCCAGTGAATTTAGCTTGCTTGGCAGGAACTGAGCTTGTAGGTGCACTTGGTAGCTCAAGGCTGTGTTCCACAGAGCCATGGCTAGTCTGCAGAGAGGGTATGAGTGGGTTCCCCCCTGCTTGTTTATGTACCACTGTCTGTCATTACCAATAGTTGTCCTGGAAGAATGTGGTCTTTGAAGGCTGTCAGGGAATTCTGTACAGCTAACATTTCTTTTTGGTGGATATGCAGGTGCATCTGTCTCGGGTTCCATTTGCCCTGAATGCACTGCCCTGCCAAGTGAGCCCCCCATGCATAGTCTGATACGTCTGTTGTTAGGGTTTGGGCAGCAGGGGGTAGAGTGAAAGGGAGCCCCTTGTTGTGGTAGCAGGCCTCTGCCCACCAAAGGGACTCCGTCTTTATACAAGGAATGATAGGAATCATAGATTCCAGGTCCTAAGAATGTTGACACCATAAGCGTTTTAGATACCATTGTAGTTTCCTCATAAGCAGTCTTGCATATGGGGTTAGTAGAATGCCAGAGGCCATGAACCCCAGGGCTTGCAGAATTTCCTTGCAGATAGCTGGGGTTTTCTGGCCAATAGTTTGAAGTAGGTTGTCAAATAAACTTGTTTCTCCGGAGTGAGGAAAGCCATCTGGGAAGTTGTGTTCAAGCTTGCTCCCAGGAATACAATCTGTTGGCAGGGTACTAGGTGAGATTTCTTTTTGTTTATGGTGTACCCCAGAGAGGTTAGAAGTTTCTTTACAAATGCCAGATGTTGTAATAGCAAGTCCTGGCTTTCTGCCTGAATCAGACAATTGTCCAAGTATGGGTATATTTGAATATTTCTCTGCCTGAAAATGTAATGGCTGGAGCTAGACACTTTGTGAATACCCTGGATGCAGTAGATAAGCCAAAGGGAAGTGCTGAGAACTGATCGTGCATGGGGCCTGCCCTGAAGCATAGGTATTTCCAGCAAGATTCCCTTATTGGAATGTGCAGGTAAACTTCCTTTAAGTCTAAGGTTGCCAACCAGGCATCTTTGCCTAGCATAGGAAGAAGCTGTTGAAGTGTTAGCATTTTGAATTTTGGGATTACCAGGAAGGTGTTTAGAATAGAGAGGTCCAGGATAGGATGCAAGGAGCTGTCTTTTCTGGGTACCAGGAAAAGTCTTGAATAAAAACGTTGTCCTCTTTGTTCTGCTAGGACAGGATGAATAGCCCTGATACCTAGAAGAGAGAGAACCTGCTGTTGGGCCTCTGCCCACTGATTTGGGGGGTAGGTCTGGCCAACCGTTTGGGGTTGGTCGGGAGTGGAAGTGGAATCTGTATCCTTGGGAAACTATATCCAAAACCCATTTGTCCTGGGTAATGAGTTCCCAGTTTTTTGCATGCAGGGTAAACTTTCCTCTTAAGGGTGTAGGCAGATGAGCAGGGCCTGGGAAGGTTAAGGTTAAGTCATTGTGCCATTTTTCCGCAGGGGAGTGGCTTACTGCTCCCTGCTTTGGAAGTGGGAGCCCCCCCACTGCTTAGGCCTGTACGCAGTCTGAGACTGTAACCTAGGCGGTCTGCTGTTCTGGGTTTGGACTGAGGGCCTGGAAGAGACTGAAAAGGACCAATTCTTTGATGGCCAATGTCTACTAAATCTGGGAGGCTGTACTTGTAGGAAATCTTTAACAGTTTGCATAGCTTTAGCTTTTTCCTCCATCCTTTTAAGGACTTCTGCTTTGTAGACAAACAGGCGGTCTTGGTTTAAGGGAGCATCCAGTAATTTAGCTTTAACATGATCTGGCAAGTTTTGCTCCTTAAGCCAAGCATGCCTTCTAAGTACAGACCCAGTGACAGCAGCCCTGCAAGATGCTTCTAAAGAGTCAAAACCACATTGCAAAGTATGTTTACCAACTTGTACTGCAGAGTGCATTAAATCCTGTAATTCTTTGTGTTCAGCACAGTCAGGAATCAACATCATTTTCTGTTTAAGTAGTCCCATAATATGCTGCTGGTACTAACATATGAAACTGGCAATTTAAAGCCCTAATGGCCAAAGTAGCAGAAGTGTATACCTTCTTATCCCATCTGTCTAAGGCTCTAGAATCTCTATCAGAAGGGGTAGGATTTTTGGCAGCAGTAGCTTTAATGCCTTTTGGTCCTTGGGAAATGGTCTCTGGATCCGCAGTAGGATTCTTGAAGAGGAACTTGTGAGAGTCAGGTACTTTGTAATATTTGTCAGGTTTTCTGGGAGCTGTAAGAATTCCCTAAGCCTCTTTTTGGAGTCAGAGTAATCCTGACTTTCCCAGCGGAAATGCTCCCTAAGGTTAGGTTTCACCAAAAGAAAAATCTTCTGGAGGGGAAGCAGAGGGAATGGAATCCTCTGCATCAGAATCCTCATAAGTAGATAAGGGCAAATCCTGGTCATCAGAAAGAACAGAAATATCTGATTCCTGATCAGAAGAATCAGAAGGAAAATCAGTTCTAGGTCTCAGAGGGGGAAGGCTGGCTTCCCCTAATTAAGGTAATGAGGTCTTCAGCCATTCTAAGCATTTGTTTTTTAGGCATATGGGCCTGAGCATGCGGTTTGGACGTTGGTTTGCTAGGTGTGGTGCGAGTTTTAGGCCTGGATGAAGAAGATGGCGTCGGTTTAAAATGCAAGTCTGTAGGGCCTGAATACACCCTCAAAAGCTGGTGCCTGCACAGCGGCTCCGGACCCATCCAAGGTAGAGACATCCGCATGTTCCATAGTCGAAGAAGCATCTCGCGGCATATCGGACTCAGAATGGGTCTCAGTAGAGGCCTGCGAATCTGAAGTAGCGGGTATCAGGGGCTGTAAAAGTGCCTCACTGAGTACCGGCGGACTGGCGACTAGCTTAACAGAAGCATCGTCGGCAGTTTTGGACCTATGCAGTCTGTCTCTGTCTTTATCTTTACGTTTTTTTCGGAAGATCGGTAGTCGGATAGCTTAACGAAGACATTTTGGAGTACTGATACTGAGTACCAAAGTAATTTGCTGCAAAGATAGCCCGAAGACGAATAGTTCAGGGGTTGAACAAGGCACAAAACCAACAGCGAGGGACGTCGTGGTCTGGGCCTAAGCAGGGAATGCAGTACGAATGAAAATCTTTATGAGGTATTTGCTTTCTTTCCACAGGTAAGACAATCGTTAACTTTTACTGACATCGGTTGGAGCAAGAAAAAAAAGATCCCCAACGGGGGTACTTATCTTTTTTTTTGAAGACTTCGGTTCTGAAACTTGAAAATGAAAATTTCAGGAGTCGGCCAACCGGCACTTGAGAACTGCTTCTGCTTCGGGCACCGCACAGCAAGATAGACTGATGTAATGGCGTCGGCTGCATGTTTTATACCCCTGACGACCTGACGTCATGGAAGAAGAAACAGCATCCGACGCAGGAATCCAAAGACTCTGGTATTCATGCCGGCTGAGGGCTACCTGCAGGCAGATAACCCAAATGTGATGACTGCAACAGTGAAACAGAAAGAACATCTACATCACAGAAAGAGTAGTGAGTTACCAAGGAGGTACTAAAATTAAAAAAAGGCACTAGAAGACTCAACAATGCATAACAAAGACAATGTAATTCTTAACCAGGCTAGGGAAAAAGAATCTGCATCTTGTCAATTAGGTGTGTGGAAGACATGACCCTAAGCACTCCCCTTGCCTGCCTGCACAACCATTGTTTTGGTTTTCTTGTAAGCAAAACAATTCTCTCTCTGCTCCTCCATTCAGCTTTGCAGCCAAGATTTTTTGAACTGCACACAAACATGTACAAATATATCACCTTCCAGAATGCAGCTCCCCACCCCAAGTACAGAAAGACGCTGTGTAAAGGGCATTTTTTCTGAGAAGCATACCTTTGTAGTACTACAAAACAGCTCACCCTCCAAATAAAAACAAACTACATAGCTGATGTAGAGGAAGAGTCCTGACTGAGCAAATCCAGGTGGACCCACAAAAATAATGCAAGCTTAAAAACAGTACACTCTGACACACTCCATATTGCACACTTGCTTACATGTTAAACAGGGATCCTATGCATGGAGGTAATATGGAAAAAATATGATGTACAAAGTTCACGGCTGGATACAGTCAACCACATCAGTAGTCTCCAAAGTGAAAAGCAAGTACTCTTGAATATTTACTGCTTTCTTGAGACATTTAGAAAAAAAAAACCTACTACACAGATGAGTATCATTGTCTTAACGTATTGTCTCACTGTGAACATTCACTTACTAACGCATACAATTATTACAAAGCACAGCTCACAATACCTTTTGTTTAGTTTTTACTTTTTTTTTTTCTGTGCTATCATAGCCCTTGGTGTACCTTTACCTACAGCTCACACACACGCAGTAAAAACGGCTAAGCCAGCTCAACTCAGAGACAATGTGAATAGGTCTTCTTCAAACTCTAGTGTATTCATTCACTCTATCAAACCAATTTGCACTAATCAGGGTCGATGATTTATTCAACGAAGCTGAGGAAAATTGTGGCACAATAGGTTAATTCAAAATGGCAGCATAGAAAACACATCTGTCACTAGAGATCAAATTACAGGGCAAGTTCTTCTTAGTAGTTAGAAAAACAAGTCTGCGGTATTCTGCAGATTATGTACGTGTGCGCACTAGAGGGGGTGGGAAAGAAGGACAAATACTTATGCTAACCTCCAATTAAAGTCAATCATAAAAACAGCCAATTTAATGAGTGTGGAATTCTTCTGTTAATTATAATGCCAACCCCCTCCCTTCTTTTCCCAGATCTGTATTTCTGCCCCTTGTTATCGCCTCTCTTCTCTCTCTCTTTTTTTTTTCTCTTTGTCACTAATCGCCTTAGGTCCTTGATTTCCTAGCAACAGACTGCCACCAAACATTTGGCTCCTGTTCAAAACCTTCTTTCTGAAAAACAGCACTGATGCTGCCTCCTGGGTAGCAGCAGCTAACATTTCGAGATGTAAGTGTTCTAATAACACTGTCCCTCCTCCAGTCATTGATGCAAAAAAAAGGTGGCACAGGTTTCAGTAATTATGACATTAAGGCAGTCTGCCTGCAATCTGTGTTAAATATACGCTAAAGAATACAGGCATGGCACAATTATTAAAAAAATAGTAAGAATTCAAGAATAGAAATTCTTCATTTTGACTACCACTTTTAAAACGCAGTGTAGACCATGCAAACGCATAAACATTTAAAAGTGCACATTAATGTGGGTACATGCCCACACCTCCTTATTGTTCTGATCTTCTTCAGGTTAGCCTTCTTTCCTTCTTCAGGTTATCCTTCTTTCTGAAAACTAGATTTTTCCAGACATTTTTTCTCACTGTTAATTCTGTACATTCAGCTGGGATTTGACTTGTTTTCCCCTTCTCTCCACCAACACGTATAAATGTAAATCACACCTTGATGAATGCCCTTCATCATGTCTCGTATCTTCAATCTCTGCTTCACATCCTACAATCAGTAAACCACTTCTTTTGCCCCGTAGGAATTCTTTAACTACAATTGTTTTTCCGCAGTCAGCTTGATGTACTGATGACAGCACAGTTGTTCATTCTTTCAAACTTCCTTTCTGTTGAACCTTGACCTCCTCTCTTCTGGCAAAGTCTGAAATCTTATTTTCTTAGGTTCGGATGGAAACCTGTCTTTTGAAAACTAACCACTGTGAACTTTAAAAGAAGCTGAGGTTATTCCATCCTCTTCATCCGACCTTATGCTTGTTGCCCATTTTATTCTCTTAACATTACAGATGTAATGGGTGCCCTACTTTCTTTTAATAGAAGAATCATTTATAAGCAACTATCACTGTGCTCAACTCTGACGCATAGAGGATTAAAGGCCTGATTTTGACCCACCCAATCCCAGTTTCAACAGCAGCTCTAGTGTTTGAAGAAATGGGTAGGACTGGATAGGACATACTGGCAGACACTGGCTTGCTCATTAAGGAGGGAGGGATACTGGTTCTACTTGGGCAATCACCACCCCACAGTGCAATACTGGAGTGACCAGGACTTGGAATGTGGACGTTGTGATCCCAAGCCAGTGATGACAGCCCTTATAGGGTGCGGATGGAAGCACATACATAGAAGGGAGGGTATACGATTGTGCATGTGGGTGCTCACATCAGCCACCAGTGGCAATGTTAAGACCTCATGAGAAATGCCCTCATTGCAGGGATATTGCTTATGTAGAAACCTCCTCCTTGAATGCCTGTAGAAGGTCCCGCCATTCAATTTTCTCTCTCAGCCTGGAGGCACCATGTATGAGGGAACAAACGGGCTAAAAACAAGTAGAGGGTCAATGGTCAGCAGGCATGGAGGGGGAAAAGAACACATTAAAACTACTGGTGCTACATAACATGTTACTTTTTAAAAATATTTACCTCCCATCTTTACCTCTCAGGTGCATCTGTTCTTTGCTTTATGGACAGATGCATCAACATACTTCTCAAACCCCAAGAGTCCAGAGGGACTACTGTTTAGCACTATATCTATCCAGTCTGCGTGACTCAGGCAGATTTGTACACAAGATGCTTTTTGATTTTGGCAAACCTCTCCCCCTCTCTCTACCTGCCTAAGACACTACGCATTTTCTACCTCCACAATATACACTGATGCAGTAACAACTTTATTTATATGGCAGATCTTGAAGTGGATACCTGGCATGCTGGTCAATCAGTTTCAGTATGAGACTTGACATAAGATAACTTTCAGGGAAAAGGGGAGTCCTACAGTGCTAACAAGCCAGAAAGCAGAAGCCAAGATGCCAGATGGGTGATCGGAGATGGGGACATCCAACTGTGCTACTACCAAGCCAGCGTTATGAGACTTGCTGCCAAATGACTAATGGAATGGCAAGGTGCCCCCATGTGCACAGAAAGATACAAGTCTGAGTACATACCTAGGTGCCAGATACTTCTTGCAACCCAAGTTCAAGCAGAAATTTGAGTTTCACCTGGACTAATTATTTCTCCTAAGTGCCTAGAACTTGTTGAACCAGAAAGTTTTCTCCAAATGTAATCCAAGTCATCACTCTTCAGGTCACTGGCATAGCAAACTGGGTAAACTGCTACCAGACACCACTAAATCTGCAGTGCAAATTGCTATTCTGATTCACTAAGTCACTGGTAAACTTTGTTCATATAAGAAGGGGAACAAAATAAAGGCAAAGTACAGTTGAAGTGAGCTACAAGGTGAAGATAGTAGCAAAACCAAAGCCTGCAGATAACTCAAAGTATCCTGCAAATTGTGATATTAAGGATCAAAGATGCCACATGGCATCACTACTTTAAACTTAGATATTTCACAAGCAATAGGACAATTAGATTATCTCCAGCTGATACTCCAAGCATTTAAGTCAATCATGGTACATATTATACTTACTGGAAACTATTCTCCTTTTGCCACAAAATGGAAATCTGACATTACTTACAAGTAACTGCAAAGTACTCCTGGTAAGCACCTTCCATACTATGATTCATACTATGATTCCTCCACTAACAGAGTTACTCTTTGAAGGATAATTTTAAAATATACTGTTTTTCTTTAAGAGCCATCATTTTGGGTACCTCGGACAGTACGGAGTACATAAGGCTAGAAAGTAATGCTCTTTATGGAACCTTTCTATGACCTGAGAAGCAGGGAGATGTTTCACAATTGCAGGAATGAAAGGATTCCTAAAGAGGGAGGGAAGCTTTTGAATTTTACTTCGTCACCTGTCAGTTATGTTTGTCGCATCCATTCCTCTGCAGTCAGTAGAAACAAGCTATTACTGACAAAACACAGCACTGCAGGATTCTATGAATGGATGAAACAAGGAAGATGCTGAAGGAGGGGAGGATGGAAATACCTAGTTAATAATAATATTTTCCTACCTGGCTGGGATAGATTAGCTTCCCCTCCCACTGCCTTGTTGCCTGCCCTGGCCTACACCTCCTCTTTAAGCCTGTTTTTTCCTGACCTCTCTTTTTTGATAAACTGTTCCATTCTTCAATGTTCGCAATAAAAAGGACTCTTGTTAGCTGGGTAATTCCTACTATATCTAGGTATATAAAGATGAAACAGTTGTTTCACTGAGAGCAGTTCCCATTTTCTCTAGCTTCATAAACACTTCAGAAAGTAGCTCTTTGTGCAATATTGTTAAGTGGTTACTATGCATGTCGCCAAGGAGGCTATGGGGAGCATAGCCCAGTTTCCCAAATGCCCCAGGGAACGGTTTAGTTAAGTGACTTGCCTCCGAGCTGCATACTACGCAAATGGAGGCTGAGGGAATCAATACCTGGACTAAACTAAGCAGCTTTTTAACAGTTTACAGCCTCAGTGCTCTGCACTAACTGTCAGACTAACCAAATGCCCAAGTACATGTAACTAACCTTTAGTACAATGTGGAAGGTAAATTTCAGCCACATAAGCATGCATATGCCTAACCCTTCTTGTGGCACCAAAAGCACTGTATAGGTACACTCATCTGCATGATTTCTCAATGTTAAAATCAGCCAGAGGAACTTACACATCCTATCCTTTAAGGCTTCAACATGCATTTCATTAGCCATATTGTCTATAGGCATAAGGATGTCTTATGGGCATTTAATTACATAAGGCTAGCAAGTAATGGCTCTAATGGTTAAGGTCATCCAACATAATCATCACCTTTATCAACTAGAAGGGCGTCAAGTCCTGGAACCAACATGCAAACCCTTAGCAGAATCTGGAGATGTGACAAAGATGTGCGGGCCAAAGAGTTTTCATACAGTTACTTGCTACATTCTTGGACCTTGAACGATCTATCTGGTTTCTTTGGAGTGGTAATTTGGGAGTCAGGTCTGAGGAACCTGCTCCAAAATGCATGGTCAGATAATACCTGAACCACATGTAAAACCATCACTGGTCACAGTTCACCCAAATACTTTTTGATTGGATTTCACATCTCCTATGTGCCCGATTTGACATGTTACCTCATCATCTTCAGGATTTCATTGAATGAAGTGTACTCCAGATGGTAAGCTAATACGATGGATTATTAATTCACTGGTGTCGTACTCTAGAGAAGAAGGAAAAATCTGAAGAGTCTGAATCTGAAGTATTGGGAAGGGAGATGGAATGGATTATTTTAACTGCTGATGCCACTACTGTGAACGAGCACAAAGATGCTGTTGTGCTGACCCGGTACCATGCAGTCGCATATCTGGTAAACCTCTTGCAGTGACAGTACCAGCTGGGGTAGGTAGCACTAGTGGAGGTGAGGTATTTAGCTCATGCTGTTGTGACTGAGAGGGTGGATGTTTTGCTGATCCTGCATTTGCCACAATAGTAAAATAAATACAAAGTTCTCATGGATCAACACAGTCAGGACCACCCTATTAGTAAGAAAGCTCATGTGACACAGAATAAAGATGAACTTGGGAGATGTCCGTCACACATGCCTAGAAGGCATCTGGTCTAAGCAACAAAAAACTTCTGCTGAGGCCTTGCTATTGGGAAAACACACAATCCTGAAGTCTGCACTCAGATGGGCTACGCCAGGGAAGTTAACTGTGACATGTAACAGTAGTTCTTGAGTAGACAAAGAAATGCACTACTGAGGCCAGTACCTTCAAGCCTCTGTAGGACTGGCGAAGTCATTCACATTTTCCTGCATACTGGCTCTCTGATTACAGACTTTTATTTATTTATTCACTTTCCTATGTTTGTGTTCAGTCTTGGAAGATTTTTATAGTAAGGCTTGCGGTCTGACAGTTCTGTGAATGGAAGAATAGCAGATACTTCTTGACCCAGAACCAAGAATGTTTTCGGTTTTAAGAAAGTCCAAAGGTTGTAGATCTGTTGCCTTTATTAAAAGTAGTGCAGTGTTTACAGGAAGAAACTTGCTCATCTTCGACATAACAAAATGAGAACTGCAAATGGTAGACCTTGGGTGGAATTTGTCTTTCAGAGGTACACTCATCGAGACCTTTTCTGGGGATGTCACACATCTCAGAAAACTCCACCAAAACGAACCATTCGTTTTTAATGCCACAAGCACAATACAATCAACATACAATAAACTTTGTTATAAGAAAGTTCTCAAACTGGGTATTACCACTTTTGGAAGTCTGCTAGAAGGAACCAACAAAACAGATGTACTGACAATCGCTTCTAGCAGCATAAAATTACAAATACATATCCCACAGGAAGCTCTGCTCTTTATTTTAGTTAAATGTCATATTAATGTCCTAAAATAAGGGGAAAGGTCCTTCTCTAGAAATATCCAAAAGCTCTGAAAATCAGTGGGGAATGGCAGATATCCACCTGAAGCTTATTCGCATCGATAAGGGAAACGACACTGCAGCAATAATCATTACAATTAACATTTTAAGTTTCTCCCTTGAGGTCTACAGTAAAGGCTTTGTATAACACACAAACTGAAGGGAACAACGCCCCAAAAGAATATATTACAATAAATCCGACAGATAGGTTTTAAACATAAAAATTATGTGGATAAATGTATTTCTAAGATGCACCCCTTCTTCTGGTTTGCCATTTTATGGGGAGAGTTTATGATTCTCCTGAATCTCCATCTTTTTGGTTTGTAAACTTCTTCCCTTGGTGAGGAATGTAAAAGTAGGAAGATAAGCAGGGCAGACATGTCCTTGTCCCAAACAGCAAGTCTCCAACTCAACCTCGTATGCAAAACCAAAGATTTTAAATAATAAAAAATCAACAAGGAAGGCAGAAATGTTAAGACAACAAAACATCCAGAAAATAGTATAATTTTACAACATGAATACACATGAACTACAGTACAACAGGTTCTGAGGATCCAGACAAATCTACACTATTAGACACAATACTACTGCAGTTCGTTGATGTGACAGCAAGACTACTTCTGACTTAACAAAAAAAAAAAAAAAAAAAAACTATCACTTGGTAAGTCAATAAATCAGAGAACAGCTGATAGGGCTGGAGTGATACAAATATCTCACCCTCTCACTATACTGTATTTAGGTCATAATGCACAGTAGCTGACTGGAAATTAGTTGCAGTGACAGACAATAAGTGCTTTAAAATCCAGATTTGTAAGAGATGTCGATTAACTGAGGACTTGAAAAGCTTCTTGTCTGGGAAACCATGCATGTTAACTCATTCACTCCAATGAAGCTCAGGAAGTTTGCATTGTAACTTCCAATGGGCGGAGCATTTTGACAGAATTACATTACACACATTTCAAACAAATGCTCATATATCAGGAACCATAGGGGTTATGAAAGAAGTATAAATGACAAACCCTTCAGCACAAACTATTTTTATAGCGATAGCATTCTTTAGGTTCTAACTCTTAAACTGAAATGAAAGTCACAGTAAACACAGTAACTATTAAGTTTGTAATATTTTGTAAACAATTTACAATATCTCAGCAACCACTCAAGTTGCATGCATACTATCAGCAGCATTTTATTCATCTAGCTGAGAGCGTTCATATGAGGCTATGGAGTTCTGTGTTACTTGATTGTTGAGATATTTAGAAAAATGTGAAAATTATATCTATAAAAAGTAATATCATAAAAAAACTCATTTAATCTCTCTACCTGCACTAGACAGAGATCAAATATTAATGCAGTTGAGTTTGCCATTCTGTAAACTTTCAGATGAAACCTTTTGAAACCTCGTACATAGCATGGTTTTGGAATCATTGATGCAAACATGAACAAAGAATATTTGACGCCTAGAGGCGTCAGTAGTACTTAACTGCAGATGCACATGGCGACATCACTCAGATGTAATTAGTTAAATGGTAGTTTCTTCCACAGCTGCCCATGTGTAAGAAGAGACATGGAGTCTCCATACTTGTTGAGAGACTTGCACACTGTGTGATCAGCTGAAGCTCTCCAATTTCAGCAGGATAATCATCAAAGACAGTCTGAACTACAGAAAGACAGCTGCTGAAAGATAAAAGTTTAGCAGCAAAGAGCTGAATGACAGAAAAGTAAATAAATTCAAGTCAAAGCAAATTGTGTAGAGACAAGCAGTGGTGCTTTCTGCTGGGTCTTGGAGCAAATCTATAAATCACAAACCTGCTCAAGTTCAGAAAAAAGCAGAGAAGCAACAAACTTAAGAAAAGTACACAAGTTACAGAAGCTAGCCAAAAATCAGATTTGCCTTATTTAATACTGGTTTTGGTGACTGCATTATTCACATGGAGATCAAATTTTAATTGATTTATCAATACTACACCCATGGAGCTTAGCGGAAACAACTTCCTCTGAGATATTGAGTTTACAGCTTTAATGATTAATCCGGGACTATTAGCAACTGAGGCAAGTGTAGAAGGTGGTGGGCCTGAGCAATCAGAAGGGCTGGTTAAAACAATCCCAGCAGAGATCTGTAAACACTTTTTTTTATGTACTGAGGTGTAGCACCATGGTAACTAGTCAAGCTAAGACCTTAGGGAATGGAATGAATGATATTAACAGACTCCATGCAACTGCTACTCAGGGTAAAGAGCGACAGTAACAGCAGAATTAGCTTAGACGTTTTACTGTGCTTAGTCATATCATTCATATAAGTGGTGAACAGCAGTGAAAATATCTCAACTGAAAACTCAAGGTAACTCAGGAACCCCCCCATGAAGAGGGAAGGAAAGCACTTTCTTATAATGTAATGCAATGGGACATGGCCCTCTTTGAAAGCTCTACTGATGCAGCTAGTGAGAGAAAAAGTAATAAAACTCCAGCAATGAAAATGTTCAAAATTCACACAAGTAAAACTGTTGGATATTGTTGAGCCAGAATTAAAACTTTTAAGTTGTCTGACAATTTCACTGTTGCAGAAAGTCTGTAAAGTAAAAGGAGCTGAAGTGGCTGAGTAAAGTGAAGGCATCAGTTGGACTGTTGGACTATGGAACATTATATATTAAAAGCAATTGTCAAAGTGATTGATTAAGCATTCTTCAACAATGTCATACTATAAAGAAAATGAAGTTCACACTGCCTGTGTGGGAAGGTTCATTAATTCCATGTCAGAGATATATATATATATTTTTTTGTTTAACATGTTGTTTTTGTTGAGAGAGAGAGAGAGATAAAAGGGTGTTTTGTGCAAGCACAGCATTCTTAAACATTTCTTGCAACTCTGAAAAGTCAGATTTATGATAGTCCACAAATTGTCTTCTAGATGGTATTTTATGTTTTAGTAGTCAAAAGTAGAGCTGAGTGTCCCCCACAAGCAGCACAAAACTTGAGACAACAGAACTCTGAAGATCAAAGCGATAACAAAGCCCCCTCCCACCAAAACAAAGTAATGACCCTTGGGAGGCCCAACCATCTTCTTCAAAATTGTATTTTCTTATAACAGTTATTAACTGTGCTCCTCCCAGATGCCTTGTGCTTAAAGTGTACTAAATCACAAACATTTTATAACAGTTACTAAGAATTCAAACCAATAAATAAAATATATTACTACCTTTACACCATTTATAAATTATGGCTTTCTTTTCTTCATTATTCCTTAGAAATACACATCAATACTGACCAACATCTCCTACATTAAGCTAACTCCAGTGGAGCAGAGGGGTAAAGTTCTGACTGTAGCACAACCAACCTAGTTTGAGTTAGCAGCTTTGGTTACAATTGTAGCTAGCAGGAGAGGACAGGAGTATCCAACCTGTGGAGGAGGTGGAGCACAGACAGCTGCAAAATACTTGATACCTTTCAAGAGGATTGGTTCAGGGGTAGGAGTCAGGCTGCACAAGCCACTAATGGATAGTAGCTTTCACACTGGATGCTTTGGGACATGTACCCACATGCTGAAGCCACTGCAAATCCCATGATGTGGATTATTTGTTTCCCCCTCCCCCTGGAGTTAGGGCCTTTGTAAATGTCCTTACAACCAAGATTCCAGCAAGGACAAATCCAGCCCTCATGGTTGCCTGAATGATTGCCCACCATCCCATGTCTTGCCCATCTCTCTGGTTATGGAAGACTTTCCACTACAGTTCAAGTGGGGGAGACTTGAAGGTCAGCAGATACACGACGAAATCCACCTACAGAAAAATAAACTCTGCCATCTGTAGCTCAGTCCATACTCTCCATTAATGTATATATACCACTACTGCTAGAGGAGTGAATTAACTGCTACAGCAGATCTAGAATTACAAGTTGCCATGCAATGCCCCCATACTGCCTACTACCGCAGTAACCCCATTGCCTACTACACCATTGCATTTAAGTTAAATAGGAGCAATCCTGTTTTTACATTACAACCTCTAAACATACTACACAGCTGTAATACCACCTCTAGGAAAACGGACACACACGTTCTCTTTTCTCCTAGAGGTAGCACATGTACAGATCAGCAGTATGAAGGACTATCTATCGGATGTTGCAGCCCCCACCTTAACACTTCTAAATCAAGTACTTTTTTGGTTTTTGTGGTACTTAGATGTGAAGATTGAATAGTGTGGCTAGAAAAATTGGGTCATCATGAAGTTCACTTTCAAGATATAAAAGAAGACCCACTCTAGTAGCGTGAGCCTCTATACTTACCACTGACAAAGTACATGCACTTAGAACAAAGACAGATACATAGGTTCATAAGTAGATACTATAGCAATAACCCACGCCTGGGTGTGGGTAATGCTAAATTTACCCACGGTTGGCGTGGTTTGGTCCCGGTGAGCCCGAGCCAAACAAAGCCAACCGTGGGTAATTTAGCATTACCACCAGGCGTTATTGCTATTATCATGACATTATTTAAGAAAAGAAACTATCACTTTTCTTAAACAATGGCATAGTATAATGCCTGTTTACTGCCCTTCCGCAGATGTCTGGCATCCGGCAGTTCTGATGTACTGCGCCTCGCGGTACATCAGAGTTGAGCAAAAACGGAGAAAGCAAGATCTCCGTTGTTTTTAGTGTTCGCTATGTTAAATGAGTTTAACATGGCGAGACAGTTTAAAATAAGCAGCGGAGATGTCCGTTGCTTATTTTAAAACTGTCTCGCTATGTTAAACTCATTTAACATAGCTACTAAAAAAAGCAACGGAATCTTGCTTTCTCCGTTAACACAAAACACTGTCTCGCTATGTTAAATGGGTTTAACATGGCGAGACAGCTTTAAAATAAGCAACGGAGATCTCCGTTGCTTATTTTAAAGCTGTCTCGCTATGTTAAGCCCATTTAACATAGCGAGACAGTGTTTTAAAAAAACGAGTTATACTAATGGAAAAAAGTCCGGGCAACCGGACCTTTTTCCATTAGTATAACTCGATTTACAACGGGCACGCTGGCCAATCAGCGTGCACGTTTTGGGGGGGTCATGGTATAATAGACTATTGGCTTTACGGCCTATATAAGCCTAGCCAAACAGTACCCTGGCTTTTGCCATCCAAGACAATTATTTTCTTGTACCCCTGTCAAGCAGAGCCACAGAAGTGATCCCTGGGGTGAATTTCCCATCTCCATTCCAATCATCAAGATTTTTTTTGAAGAGTGCTAATGAGGAGCTTTGATATATATATAGGTTGTTTTTTTCCAGAGTATGGGAAGTCTCTGGGACAGGAATCTATCCCTCCAGCATGTTCTGTTTACTGTGGTGACAAGGTTTAGGTCCCTAGAGAATGTAGCTCGGAGGGATTGGGATTTCTTTAAGTGGAGCATGTCCAACAGCACTGGGTTTGACATAGCTTTGTATGTTAGGCAGAGACAGCCCCTGAGTAAGCGATACGCGACAGAGTAAAGCTGGAGTTTTTTGAGATGGTCTGCAGAGGGCATCTGTTTGAGGCTGGTAGTCCTCTTTGTGAGGTATTTCTGTGGCCTTTCTAGTTGTTGTAGATGTCTTGTGAGGTACATACCAAAAGGGGTGTTGTACTCTATAATGGGTCTAATTGAGTGATGAGTAGAAGGGAACAATGACCTCATTTTTCCTGGATAAGAAACCTTTTGTGATGAGGTGTGCCACTTTGAAGGATTTCCTGACTACTGTGGCAGTCTGATTATCAAAGGAGAGACTACTGTCCACCTGTGCCCCAAGGTCTCTTATCACAATTTCGGTGTTAAGTAGACTACCACCTATGTGACAGAGTTTTTAACCAAAAGGGATGACAATGCACTTTTTGGCAATGAGCTTGAGGCCATGGCTTTGACACCAGGCATCTGTCTCAGTGAAGCCCTTTTGTAGGATGTCCACAAAGTTAGGAGTTTTGATTATGGCTCCTAGTTTGCAGTCATCTGCAAACTTTGTTAGCCAAAGACCTTCTATGTTAGGCTGTACTTTAGAGAAGTAGATACCAAACAGGAGGGGACCTAGGACTGAACCCTGGGGTACTCCACTTCTCACTGGTCTAAAGTTGGATTTAGAGTCTGCTACTTTCACAGTGTGGGTTCGGTCAGTGAGCCAGTTGGCAACCCATCTTGTGACATAGGGATTTATACCTAGTTTAGTGAGTTTATCTATAATTCCAGAGTGGGGGATGGTGTCAAAAGCCTTGGCAAGATCTAGATAGGCTGTGTGAACCACCTTACCCTCATCTACAGCTTTGGTGAAGAAGTCCATCAGGTTTAGGAAACAATCTGCCTTTTACAAACCCGAACTGGGTAGGGTCCAGAGTTTGGAGATTACCAATGTCATTGTTTATAAGTTCCATGATGATATGTTCCACAGCCTTGCAGACCAGGTTTTTCAGGCTAATGGGGCAGTAGTTCCCGGGGTCCGTGGTGGCTCTCCCTTTGTGGAGTGGGATAACCGTTGCTGTGTGCCATTCAGTGGGCACAAAGCCTGAAGTGAGGCTATGATTGAACATGGTACTTAGGTGGGGTGTCAGTTCGTTCTGTAGTTCATGCAGAATGCAGTCTGGGATGTTGTCAGGTCCCATGGATGCTGTGTTCTTGGCTTTAGAGAGAGTGTTTTTTTTTACCTGTGCATACAGTATTTCCAGATGCAGTTCTCTGCACAATGCACAATTTCCCTTAAAAGCACACAGGGAATACGAAGTCCTGGGGCTGGGTTTCCCTCTTTCTATCCAGACCCCAAATAAAACTTCCCACTGACACAGCTGTAGAGTTGAGCCCTCAGATGTGTGTTCCTAGCTAAGTTCCCCACCAGCCTCTCTGTGAAACCAGTTCTCTGTGTCCCTGCTCCAAGTAGCTGACACACACACACACACACACACACACACACACACACACACACACACACACACACACACACACACATAGAAAAGGCTGGCACAGATTTACTAGCCATGTCCCCTTTTCCCAGACTTTAAAGTAGATACTGCCAGAAGAACACTCCAAAGCCAACTACTCTAAGGCTCTTATCAAGGTACCCAATTACAAGGCTTTCAGGAGCAGCCACAGTGTCACCAAATAAATATAAGTACACTCACAGGTTAAAATATTCTCTAAAAGACCAGTCACAATGAAAAGCTTAAATATATTTAATAATAAAAGAACATGAAAATACTAAATATATATTTATAATAAAACCAGAGTTTCAATCACAGGAAATATTAAAAAATAACACAGATGGAAAGAGTCACACAGATACTGAAAAACAATACTTAACTTAATCTCACTATATTGTTCCTGACTGATCTAATGAATAAGATAATCTTCATAGCCCAAAAAAGGGAGTTTAATTTCAGACTATTTTTCAAAGTTAGCCAGACTGAGATTAACCTGTTATTCTCCAGTATCCTCTGTTATAATACATTAATTTCAACAGTTACAATACAGTCTGACATACAGGTGTATTTTGTTACTGTCCAGAAGGACCCACTGGACACAAGCAGCTTTACAAATACATTTTCAACACAAGCACCTACACAAATCAGTTTGATATACAAATAACATACAGTTCTTTAGAAAACTCCTTGCTAGCTATGCTGGCATATGTTACACATCCATTGTCATACTTTCTCTGGCACTGTCTAACATCGTCACAAGTAGCGTCATTATGATTTGTCAAGGGAAAAACAAAAGTACAACTGCTGAAAAGTATCATCTTGTAAAATAAGCTCAGAAAAAATATGTATTAATATATAATGATATGAAAAAAACTGATGAAGGAAGACAAACCGCAGTCTAGTCCAGCAGAGAAATACAGCTCTTTGCAATCTCCACAGCCACCATTCTGTCCACTTGCGCTATGCATCTGTGAGCCTTTCTATAAACCTGCACCTTTACTAATGTCTATGCAGTGTGTCCTAGTCTCTCCTTCTACATCTCCCATAAATCAGTATCTTCCTTCAGTCATAGGCAATCCAAAAACTCCTTCTAGCTGCGCCCTTTGTTCTTTTTCTGTTCTCCTGATATTTTATTTTCAGCCTTCACATCTAAACCCTGAAAGTTTTATATCTATATTGTACCATCTCCCAACTTTCTCTTCTGCTTTGTGCAAAAGCCTTAAAGAGAACAGAGGAAAATCATATGATTTCAATGATATTAGAATAAGTCCACTTTTGGTTAATTCATCTATGCTGACATCAACAAAGCCCCAGCAGCAATGTTCAGAGTTTCAGTCAGGTATTTGCTTACCCTGGAATATAAATCACCTGGAAAAACACTCCTGGCTTTCTATGCACTAATGCCAATTACTTAAAAATGGTTACCAGCTCCTACTAATGACACACACTGAAGGGTTCATAAAGGAAGGGGATTATATGCATGCTACATTCTCCCTGTTCTGCAGCATCTATGCCAGCCTAGGTCATCCATTAACCTGCGTGTTTCTCTTTGGTCCTTGTTTAGGGCACATGCTTCACGATGATAAGTTTACTCAAAAGTGATGCAATCCCTTCCTCTACATATGCACAGTTTTAGGGGCAGAAACTCAGATGTGTCAGAGTACTCTGCAAAATTTCAACTTTTTTCAACTATCATGACAAAACATTCCTGAGAACCTGGTTAGATTCTTGGCCAGTACAAGTAGTATGCACATTTCAACAGTCTTCCTAATGGTGTTTCTAACTGCTTACATGGCTCATTAGTGTAGTCACGAATTGATTTGTACAGTGTCAATACAATGGTCAGAGGGTTCTAATCTCCTGTGGGTTTGTATCTTGTTTAAATTCACATCAACCACTGGATGGGTAAAGACCAATCTAACACTAAACGGGATAGGTTAAATTCAAGCACCAAGAAGGAAAGTAGTTAGGCTTATAATGGCACGCAAGGGTAGCTAGACTAGTACTTGCCTATGAACCTAATAAAGCAGTAGCATTTTAGCCAACCTCCAGCTCCCCCACCCAAACTAATGAAAACTTCTCTGAAAAATCATGCAGACCTTTTCTTCATTGAATGCTGTCACTCTTGGAAAAAATGTCAAGTTTCTGGATGCTTCAAGGCCCATTACAGTGATGCGCTTGCTGAAAAAAAAAACATCTATACCTTTTTCTTAGCAAGAGCTAATAAGGATAACAGAAGTATGTGACATCATCATGAGTTTGAAAGACTCAAAAATAATGTCACAGCAAAAAGCATTAATAATACTTGCAAACAGTTATTTTTTTCCTGTACATCTGCAGCGACTTGTATTTCTAAAGCAGTTTTCCTTCATTTGGCTTTTCATCAGCTAGTACTGTGGTGTGACATAAAAATGCTCTTAGTAAGCAGGAGTAGAGGACTACCTTGTTTTACTGCCACAGTGCCTGATATTGAATCATGTCATCTCACCATGTATGCTGATGCACTAACACACCAAGAAAAAAATATTCTGCTAATACTGTAAACTTCACAACAGTCATCAGGAGCTATACACTCGTATGTCAGAGGTCTTAAAAGAAGACTTAACCACTTAGCAGAAAGCTTTGATACTATAAAGTGAAAAGGGAGTCTTTCTAGACTTTTATTTACATTCTCCATCCTCCACTACTGCTGTCCCCATTCAGTATGGACAATGCAATTCACGGTATGACAGCACTCACAAAGGATTCATCAGAGGTTGTATAAAACCCAGCAAGAGCCACGTGCTGCCAGTGTAATAGACTAAACAGCAGCAGTATCTCTGTAATGCTTGCATGTATCACTTCACACTGTAAGCACTTGTCTGACAGCTATGAAGGGCCAATTTTCGGTCACGCTCTGGGATCAATAAAAGCCATGCCACATCTACAACATTTGGCACTAACAGGCTACAGGAGACTAACACAAGCTCAAGAAAAAAAAATAAAAAAATAAAGCAAATTCACTGTATTTCCTGATGTGCTTTCTGTCTCAGCATTCAATCTGTAAACGCAATCTGCTTGGCATCAAAGGTGGTAATCCTGCGCCAGCAATGTCTGCAGCACACTGAACAAAATGTACAAAGCCATTTAATGGCTTCGGACATAACCTTCCCAAATCAATCAACTCCAATACAGGATCACATCTCCTGCAACTCCGAGAAACATCAATCTTATAAAGTGCAGTCAGAATAAACAGAAGCTTTTAAACAATATGAAAGTCAAATCATTACTCAACCGTACATGTAAAGGTAGAATTTTTGTTATTTTTGTTTTGTCTTGAATGTGTATGTATGGCAGTGTGACAGAATAAAAGAAAAAAACTGCATACTATGCAGAAGCTGAAAAAAATAATTAAATATGCCACTCCCAAATGTAAAACGACCTTTTGTAGGATCTGTCGAATTCAACATCACAGAAACACCAAACTACAAGGTAACATGATGATTAATGCAGAATAAACAGCAATTAAAACTGTTCATGCAAATTTGCTTAAACTGTTTACGATGAATAATTATGATAATGTGGTTTCTTCCACAACAACTTTCATCACCTTCCTGACAATCTGCCTGTAATCAAAACTAATGCCTACGACACGTACATGTGGCACAGGTATTTTAAACACACACCACTCAGTAAAGGCTTCTAGTTTTTTAATGCAAGCTCTGCTAAAATACCAAGGGTTACAACATTTCTCAGTCAGAAGTTCTCCTAGACTAACCACTACAAAACAGAAGAAAACTACATTTATTTTAATGACTTGCAAGCAATCTCAGATATTATTACATAACACACTGCATTAAAAGTTAAAACATGAACATAATCATTTAAAACATGAGCAATTACTTCCACTGCAGACTTCAACACATCTTCATATATGAATACTTACCATTCTGGTTAACTGACACTCTGGGCTGAAAATGTAGTTCGATCAACCAGCATGCCACTCTATATGACGGTTCACTTTCTGTATCAGACAAACAAAAACCTGGCACAAGCCGGAAATGTGTCCCACTAAACACCATCATTCAAGCCTCCATCAGATTCTTGGTACTTTTTCCTTGCAAAATCCAACCATTTCCAGGAATGCTCAAGTTGAGTCCCCCCCCCGGTGAGAAGTTGCCAAACCAGTGTTATCTGTCCCTTGACCACTGATGTATACACTGTTATAGGTTCATAGGTAGGTACTAGGCTATCGGTCCTGGGGCCTATACAAGCCCAGCCAAAAAGGTATCCTGGCTTTTGCCACCCAAGAAAATTATTTTCCTGTGCCACTGTCGAGCAGAGCCACAGAGGTGATCCCAGGTGAATTTCCTATTTCCCATCCAATCATCAAGATTTTTCTTGAAGAGTGCTAATGAGGAGCTTTGTTTGATATAGATAGATAGTTTATTCCAGAGTATGGGAAGTCTCTTGAGTAATAAAGTCGTACAAACATGAACTTAAGTAATAAACAAACACAAAAGTTTTAAAAAGTTATTTGTTCTTTAATAGTACTGCATGTAGTAATTCTTTTAATAACAGCAGAAGGCATACTAGAAAGGATTGGGGATGGGATGTTCACTTTTCCCTGGCACTGTGAAATGCTGGAATTATACCAAGAGGGCATATGGGAGAGGTTCCTTATATGGGAAGTCCAAGGGGGTAACCCCCCCCTTCTTACAAAATGGACCTTTAATGCACTGTGGCTTCCCAGTGTTAGTCAAGCAACAGCAGGATTTGTCTTCCAATCAGTCTAAGTTTTGCAGTCAGGCACAGAAGCCATGTCCAGTACTCACAAATTCGGATGTGAAAGACACTGCTGTTCTTCTGTATGCTTGTCCCTTCTTAAAATGTGAAAAGTTTAATGGGTTAAACATACTACCCCTGTGGTGTACCGCAGGTAAATTTTACTGGGTGTACAGGCAATTTGTTCTGCTACTCAGTGCTGTTTAAAGATAACATGCCCCTGGATTAACTACCCAGTCAACATAAGCGAATAAATAAAACACCATGTCTGAAAGGGTTTTCTCTGGATACACTGGCAATCTCTCTCACCTGCCAGAAATATGCTGGCTGAATGGCTACATTAAATTGTCCACATTACATTCATAAAGGGATGTAGTAACTGCTGAACCTGAACATTTAATTGGTTGTGGTGGTGTCAAACCTGCTGTTTTGTACACCAGTTAGGGTTTCCTTTACTACAGGGTGAGTCATGGAAAGGAACTGTGGAGTCTCAGAGCAAAGCATAGAGAAGCTCTCCATGGCAATTAACGAGGAGCAAGTGCCTCTTGGGCTTTATCATGAGCACTACCATCTGAGACGGTCAAATTCTTCACCTCATGGTCTGGACCATGTTCTCAACAGCATCGTCAGGGAGCTACAGGTGAGGGATAAAGGCAGTTTGGAGGTGTCCCTTCATCCAGGAAAAGGGATAGGAGTGGTTTCCATCTAAAAGACAAACTAATGCACTTAAATTTTCTGCATTGCAAACAGCACTGAAGGCAAAAGGCTGAAACCTATAAATAGTGTTTATTTTCCTCTTGTTTTCCTGGGGTTGAGGTGGGGGTGGATACTGTACTCCACACATGAGGGAATGCTGAAATAGTATAGACTTGCATTTCTGAGACACACTAACAGTGTGTTTGTGACTGTGATGCTTCTTTTATTACTCCCTTGAATTCTGTACAAAAATCAATACTTTCATCCTTGTAAATAAACTTCACCTTAAAAATAAAAAGCTGGTAAAAAAGAACCCTCTTTTGCACTCTAAGCACAAAGTGCTTATTTTATACCTACACGTATGTATGCATACACACACACCACACACACACACACACACACACACACACACACACATCCCTTTCTCTCTCTTTCTACATAATACATATATATATATACACACATGCACACACACACACTTACGCACATATATATATACATACATATATATATATATATATATACATATATATATATATATATATATATATACATACATATATATATATATACATATATATATATATATATATATATACACACACACACACACACACATATATATATATATATATGTAAACGTATATATATATACATACATAATTGATGCACACAAATGTGTGTATGTACACGTATACAATGTTAATATATTTATATATATTACAATTACATGCACATACATACATCTTTGTGCGCGCGCGTGTGTGTGTGTATATATATATATATATATATATATATATATATATATACACATATATATATATATATTTTGTGTATGTATATGAAATTTATTATACACGTATATATATTTACCCTCATCCTTGAGGCCCAAACAACTTACCAGATTAACAAATGATTAAAAAGACTGCATAGTCTAACCTTGTTCAATGCTACTGAAGGCATATTATATTTCTACTTTAAAACTATGCCTTCTCCCTAAAGAGGTGGCCTGGTATCGAACATACAGGACAGTACAATTTATTTATTTATTTATTTTTTTTAACTGTGGCTCCTTCTGACTTGCATTCTATCATCTTCAGACAGACTTGCTGTGGAAATTTTTATTTCAGTTGTAGACAGAAAGTGAGTTATATCTGTGAAAAAAGTAAACATTTCTTTTAACTGCAGTATCCTGCACCACTCAGTTTTCAGACAAAAGCATGAAGTGTGCACATCAGCCCCTCGCCCATCTGTGACAACACAACTACTTGGCAAGTCACATCTGTAATATCACACAGCACCAGTGTGAATGGAAGAAGGCACCTACAAACACCTGTTTATTTAGGTTTTTGCTGAGCCAAGAAAATATTTTAAACGTAGTTTCAAAAGAAAATAAGGCATTGTGTGCATACCCATCATGATATGCACTGAGAAAGCCAACGGGCAAAGAAATGCCAAGCAAGGTAACAAAACATCTAAATCCAGTTTTACTTTTGTCAGGGAACAAATTATTTGAGAGAGGAAAATACAGTTATGATAAAATCTATCAAGTCCCTAAATTAGAGGGTTTACGTGATGTGGGTCAAGACCCTCAAACCCCCCCCCCCCACACTTAATATAACGTCGTCTAAGGTAACACAGCCTTGGGGAGGTTAAGAAATCTCAGGAAATGATCCATCAGGACTCGGTAGACTGTATATATCCCAGAAAATATATTTTAAATTGAGGTAAGGTTGTACTTGGAAAACCACTAGCCAGAGCAAAAAAAAAAAAAAATATGCAGCCCTACTATGTGGGTAACCCAAACTTTTTGTTCACAACCAAACTGTTTTCAAATGGAGCCAGATCTCTCAACTATCCCTGTTTTGGAGGAAGATTCCTATTTTCAGGCCTGATTCAAGATGTCCCCATTTTTGCAGGTATGTCTCTGTTTTCAGGCTTGATTTACACCTTAACACAATTTTCTGAGTCCTCCTCATCAAATGTGATTTTTGAAGTTGTCTACTACAAGGAAACCACATTTCATAACCAACATACTAGTGACAATAATAACTTAACGAAAAGGGATACACATTTTACAGTTCACATTTTCTGAT
The DNA here is from genome assembly GCF_019279795.1 of Protopterus annectens. Lineage (NCBI taxonomy): Eukaryota > Metazoa > Chordata > Ceratodontiformes > Protopteridae > Protopterus > Protopterus annectens. Next base: position 935,101,121 of record NC_056748.1, on the reverse strand, counting down.
ACAAAAATGACGTGTATGGTAGTATTTTGTGATGCAGTTCATTAAAGTCTACAGATTTTACATGGTCTCTTTTACAATGTGCTTATATTTTTCCATCATTTTTACTAGTCTCTGTTTTTTAAATACGTCTCTGAACAGTATCCCAGATTTCTGTTGGAAGTGGGAAGAGTTATGTACTATTTGGAATTCAAATGTTATGCTAATTAGATGTCCAGATGTTTAGCTGAATGTTGCTATTTTTCAAGGGCCTTTGTTCCTATTTTCAGTGTCTGAAGGTTGAGAGGTATGAACCAGATCTGATGATGCCATAGTTAGAACATCTCAACAGCTGCTTGAGTTTACATCTGTGACAGTAAAACTAACAAAAGTCTTTCAATACTTCATTCCCTCCTTTGCATACTTCACTCGGATGTATTTTTATTTATTTACAGTTTGTTGACCGGGTAAGTCCTACTAGGCCAATGGTATCTTTTAAGGGGTGACCAAAGGTGGTATTTCTACTGACCAGGGGAAATGTTACTGGGGCAGCTGGGAACATCCCTATTCTTTTCATTAAGTGTCGTGTGACCTTTTACATCCACCTGATCTACCACCAACTCAGGCAGACGGAGCCTTGGTTTAACATCTCATCCAATGAACAGCAGACTCAGGAGTGCAGTACCCACATGCTGTAGTGCAGTGTCAGCACAGGAAAATTAAGCCAAGTACCGGATCTGGAAATAGAACCGCAGCATTCTGCCTGTTGAGCTACTGATTCTATTTATTTACTTATTGGCATTTGATTACTGGGAAAGTCCACTGGGCTGAAGAGACCATTTTCAGTAGAGGCCCAGGGAGAAAATCTCCAAATACATAATACAAGCTTGAACAATTTAAATACAAGTAAAGAAATATGTAAACATCACAATTTCCATACTTGTAACAGATAAAATTTAAAAAATGCACTTATATAAAGAACTTCACAACACTGACAAGATCATTGTTGTGTCTTTCGGCTTTTCTCAGTTAGGGGTCACCACAGCGGAACTCCGGTCCAATAATGATTGGTAGTTGATTTTTACATGCCGAGTTACCAGCCCTAACGCACAACCTTCAACGAAGGTACGCCCATTCACGCATGTCTCCACGCAGAAGACGCTCTAGCTGAGAATCGAACCAGACAGCGGCTTTACTGTGAGGCAACAACTGACAAGATCATTCATAAGAAAAATATGAATATAGGCAATTATCATGATCACTAGATTCGCAGTGATAGAATGGAGGAAGGAGCAGCGGTTGCAGAAAGGGGGTGAAGGAATTGGAAGAGGTCATGTCTTGACAGAATTGGGTGTAGAGCAGTTACAGCTCCAAATGGAAGACAGGTAGTTGTGTAAAGAGTTTGAAAGTAGCAATGTTTGGGTTAGATTAGCGAGCTATAGGAAAAGAGTTCCACTTTTGGCAATATCATAGAAGTACAGAAGTTGGCCAGCTGGAAGTTTTTGTTTATAAACCAGTAGCAGATGTTGATTTTCAGCCCTAAGAGATGATTTGGGTAAGTAATTGGCAAAACAAGAGGAAAGGGCAGGACATAGTGAAGGTTTGTATACACGTTTGTGTGCTGTCATGAGCTGAATATAGGCAAGATGGTGTGGTAGTTCTAAACAGTTTACAGAATGGAAAGCTGCACAGTGGTGGGTGGAAAAGGAGACGTTTGATTTATTTCAAATTACACATATAATGAAATAACATTATGTCCCAGTATGCATACAACTTAAATGCTTTAAGTAACTGCAAATAACTTAAAAAGCAGCAAAAAAGTTAAAAAAAAGACATTTATTTTACTAATTTGGTATACCAAGTAGTAAATCTAATTAAAAAAAATGCTTTCTTGACTTAGGAACTAAACTTGGTTCGGAATGTGAAACTCTGCAAAACTTGCAATGGTATCACACATTCTAATATTTGAACAATGTCTGTTTAAAAGTTATTAGAAATACTACAACATGAAAAAAATATATGCGAAAAATAAAGCATGGAAAACAAAAATAGTAATCACTGTTTCTTTTTATTAGACATCTTCTCTAAACCTATTATAATTTCTTGCAAAACAATACTAGTTAGCGTAAAACAAAGAACCTGCAAGCAGCATGAACAAGAATTAAGTCCTTAGTGGTAAAAATTCATTAAACACAGCAATCCATGGAAAGAATACAGACAGACAAAGAGTTGCAGGAATGAATGTGAAAGGATACGACAACAGAATACAAGAGTTGGAACCCTTCTCAGCAAAGGCAGCAGACAGGAGAGAGGTACACAAAATGACACCAAGGGAAGGGATCCCTTCGCTGAACAGGAAGATGGCACACAAAACAGACTACAAGGACTAACACCTACTCTGTGGGTGTCTGGACATACTGACTCATTAAGATATTTGGGGGCCCATGGAATGGACTACTGAAATGGGTGACAGGGAGGAATTCAAGGGGTTTTGGGACAGGCTGAAAATAATAAACAGCTCTGCTACTGAAAGACAATCCTATATTGTCACACAATGACAGACCGACAGATGTTAAACAAAAGAAAATGCACTTCTCAACCATTTATCAGCTGATCTTTCAGAATCGTCCCAACAGCTGGTTAAATATTTGGTTGCATCCCAGTGGCGCCCTTTCACACAAATCTTTTTAAAATGGTGTGCTCCTGCATTAAGGGAGCACATGCCCACTCTGGTATTCACAGGATGCCCCTGTGTTAGTGATAAGGTGCACCTCCACAATCTCCAGTTCCTGAAACAATTTAAAAAAAGATTTACTAGCAACAAGTCAAATTAGTTGACATGATACAAGCCTAAGTCTTGCTCTCCAGGCACAGACATAGCAACTACAACAACTCCTGATCAAATTCAAGATTATTAAGGCACATATATACCAGCAACACTACAATTAAAACAGAAAAAGTAATAACAAGAAATAAAATAAGTTCTGGTGCAAAAAAATAGCATAAAATAATATAATCAATAGAACAGCAAAATCATATTCAGAGCGTATAAATGTTTTTTAGGTATCAACACAAATACTAAAAGCCAAACTCAAAGCTGAAACAAAATAAAAAAAAATGTAAAAATCACCAAAACATGAAGTACCACCAGGAGCCACGTAGAAAAAGACTTCAATCACCACTGGTTAAGCGCTTTTGACCTTCTTCAGAACAAATAAACTTCTACTATAAAAACATTTTTAAAATCCTGTCAAGCATCAACCAATCAATTAAATTTTTCAATAAAAATAATTAAAGCACTTTTAACATCTCATTTAAAAAGAAGATATACTTAGTGCATGATGTCATTCATTTACACTT